>NW_020455866.1:3037618-3082460 GCF_003342845.1 Nothoprocta perdicaria | reverse complement strand
AAAGAAAGAAAGAAAGAAAGAAAGAAAGAAAGAAAGAAAGAAAGAAAGAAAGAAAGAAAGAAAGAAAGAAAGAAAGAAAGAAAGAAAGAAAGAAATGTCTCTGTCTCCAGAAAAGGTAAAATGTGGTATTAAGATGGGCATCTTGCCATTTCTCACCTCTGCCAACTAATGTACCAGCTTCTAGTTCAGATGGAACATGAAAAATTACTTTCTTGCAAGCTTCACAGCAGAAACCCAAAACCTAGGAAACAGATGTTAATAACAATTTCAAAATAACACTTATTTTTCCTCTTTTATTAAAACAATTGCAGTTGCTGAAGCTACATTTATTTATTTATTTTTATTACAAGCCAGCAAAAAGGTCCCGAAAGCACTCTTTTGACTAAGGGACAGGAAATATGCAGCAGCACATGCACAGCACTAGATTGGAAACAAGTTCTGACTACTGATTCTGTTTCTACCCATGGGTTGTGCGTTTTTCCAAGCTCATGGCATTGACATCAACAGCAAGAGTTTCTCTTGACTGGGAGATTTCACCTACACTACTCCTTTTCTTTACTTGGACACATACAAAAATTAGCTTCATCATATACTGCCTCTAATAGTATTCTTCATCATATGAAGTTCTAAGTGCTCTAAGTATTCAGATTGAACTCTTCATAACTCACTTTAATGGAATTGCAGCCATATGAAACATTAAAAGGACAAGTGTCTCATTAAAACCACATGATGACACTTGCACTTGCGTATCTCCTTGCATCTTCAAAATGCATTCTCAACAAACTAGTTAAATCTAGCTTCAGCAATTAGATATGACTAAAATAAAACATTGTGCATGACAGCAGTCCACTCCCATATAACCAGTTACAAAATGGGGTCCTCCTCAAAATTCAAATGATGCATTAACTGAGCAGTAGATAACCAGATCTTTTTTACAAAAAGTAAAGCATTTGGAGGTACAAAGATATTCTTCAGCACAAAGTAATTTAGTTCTGACCTCAAACTATATACATCTTTACTAGTTTAATCTATATGTTTAAAACTATAATCCAAAAATTACTCAGCAAATTAAACCAATAGAGAAGTTTAAATGAATGTTCTTATGTTTTTAAATACATTTATTCTTCCAGGATGAAAGTCTAGCAAAAAGAAAAGTCATCTTCATTTTGCACATCTTTTGGATTAAAGATATAAAGAAGCAAATAGTCAATGGAAATGTTGAAAGCGATTTGTCATCTAAGAATTAAGAAAATATTTAAATATTTAAATAAATATACTTTGAAATATTTAAGAAGTCAACAATCTTTAGAAAATCTACAAACACCTAAAAAATTATTTGAAATGTGAAAGACAGTCACTGCATTAAAACAATTAAAAATGCTATGTCTGCATCATAAAAGCTGTTCTATTTCTTACATGCATACAGGTATGAAAATATCTACACATAAAACACCTTTTTAACATTCTTTCTTATGTTTTAATATAATCAACATTTTTCTTCTCAGGAGGAATTAATAAAACCCTCTCTCCTGAAAGATAATATATTAATTTATAAATTAAATAGATTGCATTATCTTATTACACTGTTCTAAGCCATTTTCAGAATAAGTGATATTTTGAAATATTGACACCATTCTTGTCTGATGTACGAAGAGACTGAAGAGTTAAACAAATTTAAAGGGTTATCCATGACTATAAGGATATGTTACACAAAAGTAACTTGCCATGTCCTTTGACTTTATAGGGGTTTTTTTTTGGTTTTTTTTTTTTTTTTGGGTTACTAGCAAGGGGAACCTCTTTTTTAATTAAAGGTTTTATGAATACCGCGGCAAAGGAAGGCACGCATAGTATGTCTGGAATAGTAACACTCTCATTAAAATGTACATATCTAATGAATATAAAAATAATAAATTCATGCTTCAACACTACTGAATATTTTTCTTACAGGCTCAAAATACCATTTCTGTGAGTGCAACGATTATGGTAAAGAAAGGGGATAAGAGATAACAGACTTTCACTCATCCATTAAGAAAAGAAACAAAACGCCCCCACTCTCATAATCATAACAGATTATGAGGAATCRATAATTTTATAAAAATATAAATATAGCAAACGCACAACAATGAAAATCACTGCATTTGTTCAACATCCAGCTAAACCTTTCAGAGGAGCTCACCACGCTCCACACACACAACGCTTCCCAGGCAAAAGGGTCAACCAAAGGGGCAAAAGATAAGGTGAGGTGTATTAAAAAAAAAAAAAAAAATGCTTTACTGTTAGTGACATTTACCATGGTAGTATATATGCACCTGAACGTCATCGCACACTACAGTCAGAAAAAAAAAAAAAAAAATCAACCTAAACTTAATTCACAAAATAAGCTAAAACCCAACCGACTGGGTCCTGCCGCCTAAGCCATCTTCCAGGTGACTTCCAGCCCTACCCGCCGCTGTTTCGGGCTGGGGCAGATCTCCGTGCGCACGCCAGGAATGCGCTTCGCTCCCCTTCACACGCGGGCACCGGACACGAAATTCAGTTTTTGCTACCGCAATCCTGCCTTTCAGCCGCTCCTACGAGTTCGGGTCAGAGCAGCCCAAACGCAACCCTCGCCCCTCGCTGCGCCGGGAGCGGACACTTGCGAAAGGGCACAAAAAGCTAACAAAGAGATAGATGTCACCTTCCCGTAAAACAAAATAAAATAAGAAAAAATAAGAWTAAATAAATACAAACTTATCCAGGCTGAGCACCGCAGTTGATAGCTAAATCCGAGCGCACATTAGAAAGGCCGCGCAGGGCCCGCAGCCGCCAGCCCGCTCCGCTCCTCTCCGCAGAGGACCGCGCCGCTCCGCGCAGCGCCGCGGAGCCCCCTCTCCCGCCCGCCCGGCCGCTCACTCACCAGGAGGCCGAGGAAGATGCGCGGGCCGCGGGCGGCTGCGGGGGCCATGGCGCGCGCGCGGCGCTGCGCGGGGCTGCGCGGGAGGAAGCGCGGGGTGAGGGGGGGGGAGCTGCCGTCGGTGCAGACGCGGCGAGCGAGTGCGCGGTCGCGGTGCTGAAAGAGGCGGAGGTTGCGAGTCTCCGCTTAACCCCGTCTCCCCGTGTCCCCTCCCGTCTGCCAGGGAGGCGGCCGGTGGGGAGGGTGGGACCAGGCGCAACAGCGGGGACTTTAATTACTTTTTTTTTTTTTTTTGGGTCGTCTCGTCCCGGGAGCGGCGCTGGGACAACCCTCCCCGTCCCTCCCCTCCCACCGTCCCGTCGCGTCCCAGACGCTTTTATTCCCCTCCCCTCGGTGCCGCCCGGCTCCCCCGCCCCGGCGCCGGGTGTGCGCGGGGACGCGCGCCCCGTCCAGGCGCTGCGCGCCCTGTCCAGGCGCTGCCTTGCGCGGCCTCGAGCTCGCCTTGCGCGCCCCGCTCAGCGGCACGGGAGGATGCGCCCGACCGGTTTGAGGATTACGAGGCGGTGATAAAAGGGCGAAACCTCCTGCTTTCCAGACGGATTTCTGGGTTGGGCTCTGCGTGTGCTTTTTCTTTTTTCTTTTTTTTTTCTTTCCTTTTTTTTTTTTTTTTTTCCTCTCTCTCTCTTCTTTTTTTTTTTCTCTTCCTCTTCGTTTTCTTTCTTTTTTTTTCTTTTTTTTTTTTTTTTTCCCCTCTCTGCTTCCTAGCTCCCATGCTCTCCTCTTCCAGGTGTGTCCTGGTTGCTGCATGTTTTGATGAAAACTGAACAGGGGTTCCACCCAGGCAGTCTGGGCTTTCAGGAGAAGATTCCTTGCACTCTTAGAGTTCCTAGGCCTCAGTGGGCCATTGTGCTTACATTGCAAGCTAGTGGATATGTTTATTGTTTTTGGTTTTGTTTTGTTTTTCTCTCTTCTAGCATGAGAATTATTACTAATGTTTACATCTATTTTTTTTTATCTGCCAGCTGTAAAGCACTGCAAAAAGGAAAGCAAACAGATCAATAGATACATTTTAATAATTGTTTATGCTCAAGTGCGCAATTAAGCAAAAATTCAAAATAAGCCTTGCAGGCACCTTGCAGTTTCTCACCTTTAAGCTAGTAAGTCAGGTCAGCTCAATGGTTGCCAATATCATTTAAAATCAGTCGCTTATTCCTTGATATCACCCCTGTGGTAGGTGTCAATAAGATGAGGAGGGAGGAAACCATCAAGCTGTTATATGGTGGGACATTTACACATTCGGATAGTACACTGGCATCAGAAACAGTGTACATGGATGAAACTGGCTGTATTCCCCCCATTCCTCAACAGTGCCACTAGTGCTTGCCCTATATTACAAGGATGCACTGGTTATAAGTGCATCCCCCTCAGGAACATGCAGAAAATGTGAAGTAGACTGCAAAAGGTAGGTATTGAGGCACTGTTACAACCAGTAAATGGGTATAAAAGCACAATGGTAGCCTGCATAATGTGTTCATGACAGTTTCCCGTGCACTTATGCCAGTGTGTGCCATGGTACCTTCCATCATGTTTATACTGCAAACTGGCTCTGCTGGTGGTTGTAGCATATAGCACTGCATTGAGCTCTATTACACTGACTATGCTGGAGCAGAGGAATGCAAATGGCTGCAGTGATTTATTTTTTTGGTTGAACRGATAAGGCCTGATTTGCCTCGAGAAGCAGCCTTCTGTCTGTGGCCTTCAATAACCTTCACCAAGCCTGTCTGTCCTCAGTTGCTTCACGCAAGCACATTGACAGTTGCAAAGCTACCTGTGATCAAGTGACAGTTATGTCTGGTTTTTCGGTAGTGGCTTTTGAAGGTAGATGGGACACACTGATCCATCAAAATTGCCAAGCATTTTCATTCATTTTGTTCCAATCAAGTAACTGTGAATGTCACTAAAAAAGAATGAGTTTGTCTGAGCCTGCATTTCCAAGCATAGTAATCCAGAACACTAACCTGATCAGAAATTACTTTTCAATCTTTTTAATTGCATGGTTAGTGTCAGTATATTTGGACAAACTCCTGTCTATCAGAATAGATACCCAGAGCTGTTTGATCATAGATAGGCTTTTGGATTTGAAACATCGTGGCCTTCTTACACTCCTCTGCTCCCATGAGCTTCTCCCAGATGCAGAGCCTTGCTTCAAGTCAATAACAACAAAATTTACCTGCTGTTCAAAAGTCTGGTTGGAAATCCCCTTTTATTGAGGAAACACTTTTTTTTTTTTTTTTTTTTTTAATTTTTAAAGTTATTTACACCTTTTTCATTTACAGGAAGCATTTCTGTGCAGAAGACATAAAATTGGGTTGACCTGTCTATAGGTAAAGTTATATTGTGTGAATCCAGTAAATCCCTGCACCATTTGTTATGCATCCATGATCTTATGGACATATTGCAAGGCTTTTGTTTTAACATAGGAAATATTACATAGTTGGAATTCTGAATTATCTATCTTACATTGCAACATTTTTGACCACTTGACCATTTTTGACCATTTGACCATTTGATATGCACGAAAATGCTTATAAAGTTCCTATGAGTGTTCCTGAGGCTAGAGGCAAAGGATAAGAAAGAGAAGTAAACTCTTTTTTAATGCTACTTTGGACACAGAGGCCCAACAAATGTCCACAACAGAATCACATTACTGCAGAATGAATCCTGCAACAGTGTTGAGCCAGGCTTTGCCATTATAGACTTGATAAAAAAAATGTGACTTGTGCTTTCATTAGCTTAGAGTGTGAGAATTATTAAAGGGTRGACTTAGCAGGCATATGGATACATAAGAAATATTGGAGAATAAATAATATGACTTTTGTTGATGGAAATCATTCCTTACAAATCTACTGGAATTCAATTAGTACATTGCTAAGTATTACCTAATTAATTTAATGTTAAGATGACTACTTCTCTAGAAGTAGTTCTAGAGAAACTACAGTAGGGGCAAAGGTCTTATTACAATCAATATATAAATATATACATTTAAATGGTGGGTAAAAGAACAGTTAAGTTTGTGATATTTGTGATAGAGGGCAAGATTGTCAGCAGATTTGAGTTTGTGCTGGAACCCGAACTGTTCCATATATTCATGAATGACTTGGAAAAATAGTAATAGAGTCATGATGACAGTAGCAAATTAGTCATATTAACAATAGCAAAATCTAAGTCTGACTGCATAATGTTACAAAAGAATATTAAAATGTGTAACTAATGACAAATTGACCACTGATATTTTAATTTAACAAGATCATTGAAAAAGATAACTAAAGGAGTAAGAATAGTATGACCAGCTGTAGTCTAGCCACTACCTCTTTCAGAACAGATTTTGGGTAGTTCTCCAGAGCCATTATAAGCCATCAGTGTCCAACGGCAATTAAAGGGAAATAAAACAGCCGTACCATTTGTTCAGAAAGATATAAAATCACGATAGAAACATCCTTATGTGCTTGTACGTAGTCTCACCACAGGTGCCTTTGTGTATTGAAACCAGTTAGCAATTTTGGTCACCCTTGTCACTAGAACTGTAAAAGATACAAAGCAACAAAAAATGATGGGGGTTATGAAGACTAAGTAGAACAGGATTGTTCAACTTAGAAAAGAGAGATAGTCATGATATGCTAGCAGTTTATGAATTAGGTAATAGAGAAGACAAATTGGGAAGGACTGAACAGTCCAAGTAGCAAGCCAGTGAGTCTGTAGCTGTTAAAGAAAGTGCCACCTTTGGATCAGAAAATCTTAACGTACTTAAAATGCTTTCCTGAAGTATTGGCCATTTTCTGACGTTGAAGTTCACAGACTATTGGAGGGGCTGCAAAAAAAAAAAAAAAAAAACTAGTTCTTCTCTTAAGGCAGCTTAAAATACTTTCCCCTGGCTGTGTCAGACTCCTCAAGATACTTGGAGCAATATAACACTGACAAAAGGGTGGCAAAATGCAGTGRTCACTTTATCTTTCTCAGATGAATGTAACCAAGAGTAACCAAGGACCCACAGCCCCATGTTTATGCTAAGGACTTGCATATCTCTAATGGATAGGATTGCTTCCTTGGTGGGTCACCAGAAATCTCAGGAGATAGAGTTCTGGTGCTTGTTTTGGTCAAGTGTTTCTGTTGCTGTCAATAGTTAATAAAATGTGATAAATGTTGTTAATTTAGGTCAGGCATGATAATTACCTTAAGAGTGTCTGAACAATGAACAACAATGACCCCAACTAAGAAACTAATTATCCTCCAAATAGTGGCTTTCTTAATCATCAAAGAAGAGGGCATAAAGCTCATCTTTAATTTAGGGAATAATTATTATCAGTGGTCGAAAGCTTTGCACATTAGTCATTCCCACATGAGGTTTGGATTAAACAAGACTGTGGAATACAGTCCAATGCTTTTTCACTCTTATTTTTTCTCATAAGAAAATAAAAGCATACTCAGAAAGTTTAGTTGAAATCTCCTGTTTTGAAATTGCTTTCATTTGGACGCTAGTCTAATTTTAACTTATATCAATGTACATCTCGATAAAACAAAATACAATACCTGTAGTTAAACTAACTTTTCTTGTTTGCACTTAGTAATTCCCATCATTGTTCACATAGGAAAAGGACTTTTTGCATAATAAAATGTGCATTTTTTATGATGTGAATATACTTTTTGTGACAGCAAATCTTGATTTTTCACCTTTTTTTTGGGGGTGGAAGGAGTTAAATAGGAAAAAAATGCATATGTTACTGTGTCATTGCCATTTAAGTATATGTCCCTCAAGATCTTTAAATGAAAAAGTTTTTATATAAAATGATATTTTTAAAAAAATAAATTCAGCTTTAATAAAATCAGATTTTAAAATGATAACATATATCTAAATTCTTTTAAAATAATTTACTTTAAATTGCATGGATATATTGAAGACAGAAATAAAAGAAAAATGTTCTTTAAGGTGAAATGCCAAACATACAGTGGTTATCATGTTCTGAAAGTCAGTTGATTTTGAAATGAGAAATGGAGAATGAAATTGTTCTACCTATAAGTGACACTGGAGGTAATTACACTGGCTTTAAGAAGATGACTGGTGATGAAGTGTCATAAGCTAATCTTATGCAGATAATTTCAAAATTTGAAATTAGGTACGTAGTTGTACCTAAATTCAGCTGAAAATGCCTGTTTCTTTTTCATATACGTGAAAAAGAGTTCTACTTTGTTTGTAGTTTTGTAGAATCAAATAACAACTCCTCAGAATGAGGGACTAATATAGTACCATTTTACCAACTCAAACGCTACTTGAAACAAAATCTTTTTAGGTTTGTAAAATATTCTATTGCAAAAGAAAAAAATACACTTTGTTTGCACAACAGCAATAAGAGTCAAAATGTAAATAATAAATTGTAAATAAGAAATGTAGTGGAATTTTTGTGTGTGGTTAACAACCACCTCTCACTTTATTTCTTCTGTTTCCAGATAAGAGAAATAATAGAGAGAAACATTAATTTAGGTGGCACAACATGGACAGGCAGAGAGTATTTGGACAATGGCCTATGGACAGTAAAAGACTAAGACAGTATACTTATTTTTCCCCATCAAATCATTCATACACTGTACTGAATTACAGGATAAAAAAGGATTTACAGTAGAAATAACTTTCTTCAAAAGTTTTGTTGTTTCTCAGAAATTGTTATTTCAGTGGGCATGCTGGGGCATCCCCAAAGAAAACAAAATCCTAAATGTAATTAGGAAAGGAAGAGAGAGAGCAAAATAGAAATCACAACCACCAAACCATAGCACCGTATAAATCCAAGAATTTGCTGTACTTTGAATAGGCATGTGCTGGTCAAACTATCTGTAAAAAAAGCGCTCGATATAAGCAGAGAGCTATCAATGGCAATAAAAATGAATGTTTATTCACATAACAAAACTAAATGTAGTAGCAGCAATAAAAGGATGAGTGCACTGTTTCCACAGGAACTTAAGAAAAAATTTCTTAACAGGGAGGGTGACAGAGTCCTGGAACAGGCTGCTCAGAGAGGTTTTGGAGTCTCCTTCTCTGGAGATCTTTAAAACCCACTTGGATGCAGCCCTGTGCCCCGTGCTCTAGGTAACCCTGCGTGTGCAGAGGGGTTGGACTAGATGGTATCTGGAGATCCCTTCCAACCTTAAGCATTCTGTTATTCTGTGATTCTGTGATTCTATGTCAGATGTGAGGAAAAGGATATATGCAAAATAAGAAATGACATGAGAAAAAGAGGGAATGTTTATTCACCGTTTTCCCTAAGCTGAGAATTTAGAAGACATGAAATGAAATGATTGCACAATAGAAATAAAATAAAAACATTTTTTTTTTGTTCAACTTAGTACTGTGAGTGTTAGATATTATGGAGGCCAAAAACACAAATATGAAAAAGGATAAGAAAACTTGACAGAGGATGTTCTCATCAGTGAGTGTTAGCAGCACTGCTCTGAACCCTTGACTTTGAATGTTGCTTGATATTGATTGGCACAGTTGTGGACTATCCTGGGCAAAGACATGCTTTGCTTCTTACACTTTCTCCTTAAACATCAATTACTCTCTGTTGTTGCAGATAGGGATGACTTTGATGTAATAGGACCTAGTAGAGCAAATTAGTTTTATCCCCATATCAACATATCTGCCTACTGAACTTCCCCAGAGATATGATAAAGAAAGATGTTAAGTGGTAGCAGAGAAATATGATTTCTTGCTTTAAAATAAAAAAAAAAGTACATGAAAAGTCTAGATTTAGTTCTGCACTGTAGTCTTGTTCTGTATTTCCTCACTATTGAGAAAGATATTTATGAAATACAGTATCTAAAAGAATAAGCAAATTAAAATTGAATTTTAAGAGACTGAAAATATTTTATTACAGATTTTGTAAACAGGAAGTATTCTTCTGCATAAGCTTTATTTTGCCTTACATCAAAGATGTATAATAAAATTGTGTAGGAGGGGACGATATGGGAGTTGTTTGAGTATTATTCACCAAACATTTTTTTTTAAGTACAACACTGACTAATCCTATGACTCCTTTTTACTCTTGCCAAGTATCAGCACTGAAAATTTCTTCATCTGTGTTCTTTGCATGTAAGAAAATGATTAGGTAGAAATCACTCTGAAATGAACTTATTTTAATGCATATATTATAATAAGGAATAGTATTATTTCCTAATCATAGGATAGTTGAAGTTGGACTTCTAGAGATCATCTAGTCCAGCCGCCCCTACTCAAGCACGGACACCAAGATCATGTTGCACGAGGTGATACCAGAGAGTTTTTACGACTGTCAAGTCAGAGCTGAGTAGGGATAGAAATTTCTTTAAAACTAYAAGAAAACTACATAGTAGTCAGAATTATGGGAATTTTTAATTTTTCCTAACACCAGTTTTAAAAATAATTCCTAATAGATTACAATAGTAAGCAATCTCTTTGCTAAGCTTTCACTATAGGTATTGACACGATATACTTCCTTTAAAAGCAGTAAGACTTAAGAGCAGTGAGTGAGAAGTGAGCATAAAAGTTGTTCAAGAAAGTAATGTTGCACTTACTCCTCAATTTGATCAAAAAACAAATTCAAAACCTTCATAATATATTCAGCTATAGTCTACAGAAGTAAGGTAACTACTGTTTCAGATTTCAGAAGGCCAAGTCTTGTGATTATAAAGCAACTAAAAGTCATACATAGATTCAAATATGAAAGAGATGTAGAACACCTGAGATCCAAATTTCAATGTCCTGAATTATAAGCAGAAAAAATGCATTATTAGGGAATAACTGTGGACCTGTCTGGACAATCCAAAAGTAGAATATTGGAAACAGTTATGGAATTAGCAGAAATAAGGTTATTGATTTGCAACTTGTGTAATGTCTCAGAAATCAAAAAGAACAAAAATGTAGTGAGAATGTACAAAAATGTAGTGAAAATGGCAAAATATCTACAAGAGCTAGATTTTTCAAAGAAACTAAAGAAAAGTATTAAAAAGTATCTAGTCGCAGTTCTACAGATCTAATAGAGAGGGGAGAAGTGGGGCCATATCCTGAGGATGGGTGGTTATTAAAGTACTTATGTCCCAAATACTAAATTAATACTTAGATGCAGTCTTAACAGGGGAATGTAATCATAATGTACATGATTGATGAAAGACTATCCAACTAGAATAAGACTTGGAAATGACTATATCCATGGGGGAAACAAAAATAGATGTGTATTGTAGGAAATTTAAGCATCCTGGACAATGTCCAGTAGAAATGATTTTAAATAATTTGGGGAATGACACTTAATTGCACTGTAAGTGGGATAACTTTCAAGTTCCCGCTTTTCAGAAAAGTGTCATGAGGAGAGGAAGCTGACCTTTTCTGAAAAGGAAAAGCGGGAGCTTGAAAGCATTATTTAATTTGTCCATAATACTCTACAAAACACTATAACAGACTTTGAAGAGTAACCAAGAATGTGGAGATTCTGTAGTATAAATTCAATATACTTCTGAAAAGAGTAGGTTTGATCAGTAGGTGAATTTAATAAGCTATATTTAATTAAAGCATTCATTCAAAGGCATTAAAACTAAAGGAAATGAAAACAGGAATTAAAACAAGGCCTATGGAACGACTGTCATGATGGCTAAACGAAACTGCTACAGGGATGATTACAACAGGTTATATTGAAATGTGTGTTATCAAGATGAGTAGAGGCTAGTAGTAATATTTTCCAAGAACCAGTCTTTGAATGAGCTCTGCCTAAAATTGCTATTTATGAAATTACTTTAGAAAAATCTAAGTTAATGTTACATTAATAGTGCATGGTTTGGGTAATGTAACACTTGAAAATTACTGCCAATGATAGGAACAGGTCACAATGTGTGAACTGAAATAACAGAACTGAGATAAAATATCATAGTAGAAAGTAATGTTCATAGGGAATAAATCCAGAAGTTTTTTTTTTCTCAATTACTTAGCAACCTGAGGTGACATTTTAACAGAGGGAATGGAGTGTGCTAACTAGCAGATAGTAGAAGGGCTGTCAGTGTGGTATGGCTAATTAAAAATATATCAGAAAAATATTTTTAGTAAAGACTGGTGAATTTTAGTGTTATAGTGAGTAAGCAAGATCTTCCTTTAAAAGCTGAGTCAACACTATTTCATGTTCTAGATCTTGTACAATACTGTCCAAGCAGCATTTATTCTCTCTCCCAGTAGCAAGAACATGCCTTGTGACATTGCTTTTGGCCAAAAGCCTAGACATTTTATAAAAAAAATTCAAGTCTTTTATGATGTTGTACAGTGAATGTGCAAGAAAGTGTAAATAGTGTTGTATATTCTACTGGAACTAACATCACACGACTAATTCAGTTGTCAACTGTGATGCTAGGGACCTAGCTGAGGCTTAAAACACAAATGGGTCTTCACAATCTTGCACTGTGAAACTCTCTCAAAAATGTTCTGTTTTTAAAAGTTCTCTTAACTTTAGTGGAAGTAATTTTAAGATGTACAGGCATTTGTAAGCCTTTTTGGTGTGACTATTTGTAAGAATATATGGTTACATTTTTGTTCATTCTGAAAAAGAAATCTCTATTTGATAGTGGAAGACAKGTGAAGATAAATTAGCTCCAACTCTCAAACACATTCAAGCAAGCAACAGATTATCATACTTCAGAGAACAAACAAGAAAGGTCAAGCCTATCAGAGTCAGTGAAATTTCCAGGCATACAAGATAAATCATAGTAAAGGAAGCCACCTTGCAGAGGTCATGGGGTTCCCAAAGACTTTTTTAGGCCATAAAGAGACAAGTGAATAACATTTGAAGGTGTAAAATTAGAGAACAAATTATAACTTATTTTTATGATTATTAATAAAGCTTGTTAGCTTTGTGAAGAGAGAGACTTACAAGTTTACAAAATGATATGCTCTTGACTGATGCCGGAGAAAGCCTATATTATATTGATGCTGATATTAGGTTGGGACTTCTTTGCATTTCCGCCCTTAGTTGCTCTAGCTGCAGCATGTTGACTTGATGGTGCACTGTGCTGCAAGGCCAATGGGAAGGTCAGCTGCAGTTGCTGGGGAGTAATCTGCAGTCTTCTTTTGCAAAAAGAGTAGTCTTCTTTTGCAGTGCAGTCCACCTTTCTTAGGGGACCTACCGATCCATGTCACTTGAAGATACACTGACTTTTTTCTTTCCAGCTAGCTAAGCTCCAGCAGGCAGAAGAACCGTGGCCACATAGTGAGATATCTCCATGGTTGTGGCTGTGTAAAAAGAGAAGGTATTGTTCCCTAGACCCACTGCACTTTGAAATCCAGCTGTACAGGTCTCCATGATTGGACTTAGCATGACTTCAGGTATGAAAACCTGTCCCCACTGAAGTCACTGGCAAGAGCCCAGGCTTTTAACTAGAACTTGCATTTCATAACACACAGTGGAGCAAGTTTGAGAGCTACCTTTTCTTTCAAAGCCATGAAAGTCAAAGACATAACTGAAACAGGGGACTGGAACACTGTGAATGTAATGCTGTTGTGATGGATGTAATGCAGTAGTATTGTGATGCTATTTTGTGAAGTCAAACTGTTACTTGTCATTATCAGATTATTCCATGTTAACAAAACCTAACCTTTTCCTCCCGTTCCTTATTTTCCTGTGACTCTTTCCAATTTCCTGCCATATTTTTGCTCTTTTGCTGAAGGCATCACATCAGACAGTGCACTATCTCACTCTGCTAGTAAACTGTGATTTGCTGACATTTTTATAATCAACACCTAAGAATCTTGTATTCATGACACGACATATATTCTGGACTTAATTTAAAACTTAATTAAATTTCTTAGAGCAAAAAAACAAAGGGCTTTGTCCTTATATCATTTAGCCTTGTGCAATTTCCTAGACTTACTTTTTTGTACTATTAAAAACTTATATGTTCTAGAAAAGAATATGACATAGGTTTTCTTTAGTTGTTTGCTCTGCAATAATATATATAGAGTGCCTTTTTATGAGTGAAGCCGTACATACACAACTACATCTAGATATAATACAAATATATGCATATAATTATATATATAAATCCCTTTAAGCTTAGAAAATATTGGGCAATTATTTGATTATAGAATATATAATTAATAATGTGTAATTAAGCGTGCTTTTAGAATGTGTATTGCAATAGAATAATTTCCAGTTGAACCATGACAGTAAATATTAAGGCATAATTTTTAGCAGGAAGCTTTGATTCACTGACAAACTTCTACTATAATGATTTTGCTTTGATGATGCTGTGTATAATAATGTACTAAATAACATAGTACCATGATAAGAGGCAGATAGTATAATAGCAACCTTGTGATATGGACAGAGTAGAACAAATACAGGGTAGAACAAAGGTTAAGAGTATTTAAAATAAAGTACCTAAATTAAAATATTTATTGTAATGATGCAGAGTTAAGATCAGGATATATGGGACACCTGTAACAAAAGCATAGTGGAAGAACCCTGCTGGAACATAGCAAAATGCTATAATGGCAGTCTGATGCTGAAAACTTGCCAAAACAKCTATTGTTTAACTCCAATTAATGAATGAAACACAATTTGTTCAAGCAAATGAGAGACTCTAGTTCAAAGCTGTATGTTATTATTTTTCTGGTAAAAAAAGAACTTGGCTAAGTTCCTGCTACATTAGTCTATCTTTCACACTGGTTTGTGTGTAAAGCACAACTGTTATCTATGCATATATCATTGAATTGTAGACACATGCCCCACTTTTCTTTCCTATACAGCATCAAATGAAAACTACTTTCCTGTAGGATGAAGTGTTTTAGAAAGTGAATAAAAAAGTCAGCAATTACAAATGATGCCTAGATTAAAAACTAATAATCATCTGGAAATTCAATGGGAAACACAGATTGCCCCAAAATCTCTCTTTCTCACTCTCTCTTTTTTTTTTTTTTTTTCCCAGTGTGAATGGATTATTTTAATTATCTACTTATTTTAACAAAATCTCAGAGTTAATCTCACAATAAAAAACAGGAATTCAGCATATGAAGATGTGTGTTAAGAACCTTAATTTTCTTGTAGTCAAAAGGGAGGGCCATTTAATTCTATAGAGAAAATAGTTATTTGAAGAAATTTACATTCTCTAGCATGTCAGAAAAAATAATATAGTATAAAAGATATAAGGAAGCTATTAGAATGTTTGGTGTGTTTTGAACATAAATATATTTAGTACTATTTTTAAGCTATACTATTTTATAGTTGTACTATTACATGTAGTACTGGTACATCTAGTCTGTTTCCTTACTCTGACAGATATAAATATCATGGAGTAGGATTTCTATATGTGTGCTCTAGAGAGAGGTGAAAATAATATAAAGACAATGGAATGTCTATTACAATAGTGTAGCACTCCAACTAATGCATTATTTGCATTAAACTAAACCTGAGAGTCTGAAAATAATCTGCACTGGTTACAAAAAAGGCATTTTCTTTGACAACTGTATGCAGACATTTGTATTCTATGTAGTCTGAATCTTGTTTTCACTCCATGTGCAAAGATAGCAGATTGTATTACGGATTTTTGGGTGAGGGTTAAAAAAAGAATAAAACTGTGTACAACTCTAACATTTGCCTTCCTTTTCCTCTAATAGAAATATTTTTATTTAAAGGAGTTTTTAAAGATATTTCTCTAAAGTGTCCTTGAATTTACCCTACTGTTGAGGACAACATAAGTGTCAAGGATTTACATAAGTTGTTTGTTTGTTTGTTTGCTTGTCTGTTTGTTTGTTTGTTTTTCCTAAGGTGTAGTAGAATATACACATAAGAATTTCTGAGAAGTTTAATATTTGGAAAAGTTTGCAAGGAACTGACTCTTGTCAAAGAGCACTATTGTTTCTAGTGTGTAAGTAGTTGAATACTTTATATAAAGAAGAAGGAGGGAAGAGAAGTATTTTAAAACGAATTTTGTTATTCTGCTACTGAAACAAAGTACAGGGGAATATTCTATTTTTTTGCCATCTGTAGCTGAAGGTTGCATATATTACTAAGCTTGTAGACAGTAGTTTGTATGAAGCATCCAAAATAAAATTCTAGATACACCTTTCACTCATATTTCACAAATATAACTGGCATAATACAAAACACTCCTTGCTTCCTATCTGCCTATCTGCAACTCTCTGCCATTTGCTCTAGGTGTTCCTGCTG
The DNA here is from genome assembly GCF_003342845.1 of Nothoprocta perdicaria. Taxonomy (NCBI): domain Eukaryota; kingdom Metazoa; phylum Chordata; class Aves; order Tinamiformes; family Tinamidae; genus Nothoprocta; species Nothoprocta perdicaria. The sequence goes on along the minus strand of NW_020455866.1, from coordinate 3,066,341 downwards.
GAGCAGTGGGGTTGGACGCAATGATCTCTAGAGGTCCCTTCCAACCTTAACCATTGCGTGATTCTGTGATTCTGTGAGGTGTCCCAAGCCATAACTGAGATTAATTCTGAGATTCTTCTATGCTCTGAAACATGCCAATACTCAATATTTTTCCTGCCATAGTTCAGATAATTCATTTTTTCAAAGCAACATTTCAAAATTACAAGGAGATGTTAACTTCAGTGTGTGTTGGTTTGAAAGTCTGTTCGAGAGTCGTTCTTCTGGGATGTCAAGGACAGCAAGAAGGGGCTCTTTAAATAATAATAAAATGGTAACTAAATAATGATAAATCAGTAAGTAAAGGAAGAGTAGAAAAAATGTGGGCCTAGTACTGCAAGTCAACAGGCTCTGGTGGTAGAAGGATACAGAGAAGGCAGAAATACTGTTTTTTTTTTTTTTTTTTTTCTTTGCTTCAGGCTTTACTGTTAAGACTAACCCTCAGGAATCCCTCTCCCTCCATCCCAGGGAGAATATCTGGAGAAAGCAAAACTTTCCCTCAGGGAAAGAGGATTAGATTAGAGAGCATTTAGGCAAAATTGACATCCACAAGTCCATGGGCCCTGATAGGATTGCAGTCACAAGTGCAGAGGGAGCTGGCAGATGTCATTGCTGGGGCAGTCTCAGTCATCTGTGCAAGGATTTGGAGAACAGGAAAGTTGCCTGAGGACTGGAAGAAAGTAAATGTAATTTCAGTCTTCAAGAAGAGCGAGGAGGAAGATCTAGGGAACTACAGGCCAGTCAGCCTCACTTTGGTCCTTGTAAGGATGATGGATTATCTCATCCATAGTGATTTTTTTTATATATATTTAAGTGTAATTTTCTATGTTTCAATTTGTGTCCTTTGCCTTCTGTCACTGGACACCACTGGGGAGAGTCTGCCTTTGTCTTCTATAATCTACCCTCGTCAAGTTATTTATATGCACTGATAAGATCTCCCTGTTCTCTTCTCCAAGCTGAGCAGTCCCAGCCTCTCTCAATCTTTCCTTGTACAAGAATCCATTTGAGGATTCCAGTGCCTTGATCATCTCCAAGGCCTTTTGCTGGTGAGCTTGACCTTCAACCTATTCTACAGTGTGTTGAAGTCCCTCTGAATAATAGGAAAAAGCATCTGGTGTATCCAGATGCTCCTGGCTTTGTATCACCTTAAACATGTTGAGCTCACTCTCTGTCCCATCCTTCAGGTCATTAATGAAGAGATCTAACTATACTGGTCCCAGCATTAACCCCAGGGGTACACCACTAGTGACTGACCTCCAGCTGGACTCTGTGCTACTGATCACTATCCTTTGAGTTTGGCAGTTTATCCACTTTTCAATCCACGTCACTGACCACTTATCTAGTCCATATTCTTTAAGTTTGTCAGCCAGAAGGCTATGACAAACTGTAGAAAGCCCTGCTAAAATCAAAGCAAACAGTATTCACTGCTCTCCCTTTGCTCATCAAGACAGTCATTTCATTGTAGAAGGCTTTCAGGTCTGTCAGGCATGATTTCCCCTTTGTAAATGCATATTGGCCGCTCCCAGTCACCTTCTTCCATTTAATGTGTTTGGAAACAGTTTCCAGGATTATTTCTCCATCATCTTCCCAGGAATCAAGGTAAGCCTGACCAGCCTGCAGTTCCCCAGATCCTCCTTCTTGCCTTTCTTAAACATAGGGATGACATCGGCTTCCTTATGAAGGAAGTTCATAGGTACCTAATGAACCTCCTCTACTCACCACAACCTTTCAAAGATAATCAAGAGTGGCTTCACAGTGACATCACCCAACTCCTTCAGCACTCATGCATCCCCTCAAGTTGCATGGACTTCAGCATGTTCAATCTGTTCGGTCTTTTTAGATGTGTCCTAAACTGACGACCCTTTACTGAGAGTACATCTTCCTTGATACCATCTTTTTTACTGTTCTGGGATTACTCGAGGTGGATCTTAGCAGTAGCGACCAAGGAGAATAAGGTGTTGAATACCTCAGTCTGTCCAGGTCCTGAAATTATAGAAATTATACCAGAGGAATCAAGTAAATCCAAGTTTCCACTGCAATGAGGCATGAAATGTTGGGAAAAAAACAAATGATTTCTGTAGTCAATATCACTGACAGCAATATATGAACAAATTATCTGATATTTATGGTTGCCTTTTAAAAGCAACAGAGAAAAGTCTACCTTTTTGTTTTGTTTTGTTTGAGAACTGCTATACATTCTGCACTTTTAAAAGTTCAGAAAAAAAAAAAAGAAAAAGAAAAGAGGACTAAACACTCAAACTCCTGCATATTCAATCAAGACCAGAGGCTTTCCAGAATAATTGCTTCCTTAGATGTAAAGGAGACTTATAATCAAACCAGGGCTCAAAACTTAGCTAAAATCACCTCCAAATTACTGGGTCTACTGATGGTCAAAAGAGGAAATGACGTATGTCCCAAATGCAGTATAATGCTATGTAGAAGGTTCCCTTTTGGTGAAAATCAGGGCATGGGGATAAAAATGTGAGGCGTTGTGATTTCCATTAGGCCAAGTACTTTATCCTTGACTTGTGAGCATTTCCAAGTCTCAGAAAGTTTCAGAATTCTGTCACATTATCATTGTCTAAGTATGTTCTGAAGAGCAAAGCTATACTATGAAAAACTATTTTCAAATTACAATTTAAGAATTTACTAACTGATAGAGAGTAAAAGGAGATTTTGAATAATGTCCTGTATTTCACATTGCATATATCTGTTTCCTCCAGATTTATTAATATATTTACATGCATTCATTTGCTTTTCATTTACTTTATTATGCTCAAATAACAGTCCGTAAATACATTTGGAACGTAAGCTTCAACCTATTTCTTTACCTTATTAAGGCACAACATGGATTTGGAATTAGGTGTTTGAAACCCTAGTTCATGTGGTTTTGTCTTTTTTTTTTTTTTGCCTGTTTGTTTGTTTTGCTGGGTGAACAGTTCTACTTGCCTCATTGCTCCTATTGAAATCAATTTAAAGTTCCTTAAAGTTTAATTTTGGCATTCTGGCTTGATGGCTGTAGAATTTATGAAAGAACTCTGGGATGGCTACCATATACAGAGAGTACATTTTTGATAAACCTGTAATACCAGAAATAAATATTGGAATGCCTCTGACTGTGCTCAACATTAAAATTTCAAATTTTTAGCAATTTAATACTGTAATTCCTATAGAATCTTTGCATTGTGGGGCACACTCACAAGAAATGTTTAAGCTCTGACAGAAATAAAGTGATTAACAAATGAAACATTTTTTTAGTCACTATACTGATCAAATCTTAGTTTGCAATGAGGAGAGGAAGCTGACCAGTCCGCTTCATCCTCCCTGTTAGTGATACATATGCTTAATATCACTGCCTTAAGTAGCTTAGAGTTGCATATGCAATTTTCTTTCCTTCACTGCTGCCTGCTCTTCTTTCATGTTACTCAGTTTGACATGCTTTGCAAGGATAGGTGTGGTTGTTTCTTTATTTTTCTAATTCCTCTGCCATGATCTTTTAAATTATTTCATTTGTAAGCATAGACAAGTTCATACAAGCGTGTAAGTTTCGGCACACGTTAACATTTATTAATTTAGATTATTTTTGAGATTATAGAGGAAGATGGCTGCAAAACTAAAATATTCTACAGTCTAATTAATTTATACTCTTTCTTGTAATCAGCTTGTCTTTATGTATCTTTTTTCCCCATTTGATCTCTACTTTTGTATGATATTCAAAAGCATGAACATCTTATTTAGAAAATAAAACATTTTTAATTTCCCTTTCTCTTCTGTAGTTTTAAGCAAATGGCCTTAAAAAGCTTTTACTTTGGCTATGTATTCATGTTTGACTTGAATTCACATTAGGATATTATATACTACCTATAAAACCCACAGAATCTTTCACTGAGCTATGACAATCCAACAACGAAATGCTCTGTAGTATGTGGGTGCAGAGCAGAAGAAAAAAAATGGCTTTTGATGTTCATGACAGGACAACATTTTGAGTTTTCCTCCATCTTGAAACTTGTTTGCCCAACAGGTTACAAAAACCTGTGCCAAATTACCAATTYTGGGTAACTCAAAACCAGATATATCCCAGTGACAGTCCTAGTTTGGGGATTGATTCTGCTCCTTGGAACTTTCTGGAGTGATTTTTATCTGTGCAAATACATGAAAATTATATTATTTGATCTTTATCTATAGGTCCCCACATTATGAAGTATAAATAAAAAACACACAAAAAAAGAATATACGCTTGTTATGCATGTGTGGTTCTCATGGTAAAATCATTAGCGGCTTATGGGGGTACCCAGGCTATGGCATTCAAACCCGAAAATTAATCCATGGAGTGGCTTGACAATATTACCAAAGTAGTTTATAGAGCATATACAAAATACATTTAATCCCACCCACCTGTGATTACTCAGCCTGTTCTGCATTAATGATGTTTCTTACTTAAACCTTTAAGAACAAAAAAAAGTTCTTTTTCGTTAAGCTTATGTGAACTGTGATTTTAATTTATATAATGTATATTATTATTTAGATATATATTTAGATTGGATTAGACTGGATTTAAGTTGACAGAGCCCTGGAACAGGCTACCCAGAGAAGTTGTGGAGGCTTCTTCTCTGGAGATCTTCAAAACTCGCCTGGATGTGAGCCTGTGCCCTGTGCTCTAGGTGTCCCTGCTGGAGCAGAGGGGTTGGACTAGAAGATCTCTAGAGGTCCCTTCCAATATCAGTCATTCTGTGATTCTGTGATTAGCTATTTCATGCTGATTTAGTAACTCCATGTGAAAAAGGCTCCAAGCAACACGTACTGTAAATGAAATTGAAGTCTAGCTTAAAGTTCTCTTTTAAAAGAGAATTATTTTTTCTAGCCTCTCAGTCAAATTAATTCTTGAATAATTTTAAATATCATTAAATATTTTGGAACTTGAATCATTGTAGAATTCACAGAATTTGACTTACGTATGTTCACTGAAGCATAACAATGGACTAAAACAGTTTCACCAACTGAGGCCAAGACATTTATAGTGTCGGACTTATTCAATTGTTGATATTCATGGTGCTTGAATTCCTCGCCTGTATCTATCATCATTGCTTCTCTCCAACCCTCCAGTCTTTCCACATCCTTTGTGCTCCACCCAAAGGCTATGGGGAAGTCCTCTTTCATGTTTCCATTCCTCAGGGAACCACCATTCCTTTAAGGCTCTCATTATCTAGGGAAAGAAGTTGCTACTCAGTATGGCACACAGTGAGTCAGTTGCACTCTGTTTAAGGACTTTGCAAAGATAGCATTTTTTTTTGTTGTAGGACAACAGGGCATTCAGGCAATCCTCCTTTCTCATTTTCTCCCCTCCCAGTCCTCTCCCTTCCCATCCCCAAGGCTTGAAAGCCTCAGCAAGCCATATGAGACAGCGCTTGCAAATTATGTAGAAAACACCTAAGAGAGAATTAAAGGTATGTAGATGTTAAAAGGGGACATGAGGGAAGAACTGAGTGAAAAGAGGGGAAAGAGGAGGGAGGAGGAACAAATAAGAAGAGGAAACAAAGAAACATATTTGAGTTAGAAGAAGTAAAACTACAAAAGAAAGACAAGAGAATATTAAAAAAAAAAAGTCAGGGAGAAAAAAAGTACACTGAAAAGCTAATGTAATAGAAAATGGTTTATTTCTGGCAATTGAAATAAATACAGCTTTCAGAAATGCCTTACAGCATAAGCTAGGGGGCATGATTCACATAATAGGTGACATGAAAACAAGGAGGGGAAGATGTAATGCAAAGAATACCTGCCCCTCACCAGAGGGGGAAAAAAAAAAAAAAAAAAAAAAGGCAAGAAAGAGAGTAAAGAAGGAGCAGCTGAGGCTAGCTCTCACCTCCTTTTTCTACTATGAGCTGTTGCTCCCTGAGCAGGGTGTGTTTGGCTGATGGAACCTCAGCCCCAGGGCAGATGGGAGTGCCTCGCTGCACCCAATAGCCAGCACCTCTCACCACTTAGCAAGCTTTGCTTACTCGCCTGGGAAGGKCTTGGGTGGATTTTTGTTCCTGGAGGATCCTACTGATGGCCCACGAGGTGGGCTGCAAGGAGTACGGGCAGCCACTTTCATCCCAAAACTGGTATCATTTTCCTATTCCCAGCAAGAGAGATTCAGTAAAACTCCTGACATAAGTCAGTCATATGGCTCAAAGCTATCTCACTGCTCTTCTCTGCTGCCAGCTGGATAGAGGATCCTGGAGCTTAGGCATAACTGCCATAAGGAGGCCCCATTCTCTCCTCAGCACTGCTGTTTTAAACTGATATGAAACTACTGGCATTGTGACAGTAGCTGCTTTTTTTTCTGTATAGTTGCCAATTTTGAGGCAATTTAATTCATCTGTTGGCTAAAGGGGCACCAAGTGTCACATTAGGGTGTCACAACAGTTACGTGTTATTCAGCAATCCACCTCTCTCAGACCTGACCAACAAGTAGATCCCAAGGAAATTCAAGGAAGAGACTTGTTGCCTCGCACTCTGGTCTGGAATGTGAAGATTCATTTATGGAGTTAGCTAGGTAAAAAGAAATCCACTTGTACTAGGTAGATTTTCTCATGTTTCTCCTTAAATGTTATTTGAATATTTTTTGTCTTATGATAGTGTCATACTCCAGTGTATCTCAGGTATGCACAAAAAGAAAAACAAGAATCTGGTGTCTCAGACTTACCAGAACTGGGCAAAAAATGTACTTACTGGTGGTTAACATTCTTTTTTGAATGTAGTATACTAATTTCTTGTTATTTATTGCCCTCACAAAATTCTGAAAGTGTCTGATTTCATCTATTAAATTAACTTGAAAAAAAATCAGGAAAAAATTTTGATTTTTTTTTTTTGAAAAAAAAAATGCAGGAAATGCCATGTACAAATGTATTTGACTGGTGCAGAGGTGTTTTGTACCAGCTTGAGGGAGTTGCAGTAGGTGATACCATTTCTGATGAGTTCAGCACAGCAAGCTCAGTCATGCCAGTTTGGTGAGAAAGCTGAACCTCACCCAGCTGGGAGCTTTTTCACTGGAACCTCAAACATCATTAGCAATTATGTTTGAATGTGGGCAATGATTATAGCTAAAGCAGCAAAATACCTGGTATTGGTTAAAAACAATCTACGTAAAGTTAGCATAAGTATTGTGGTTTGTATTTTCATTTTTGTCTGAGAAAGTCATTTTTATTGAGCCTGAAACATACGCAGCCTTTGCAGAAGTGTATGAAAGGGAACAGAGGTTGGTCTCCTGCTGCAGCTTGTGGCTTCACTCTCCCTGCCAGGTGTATGGAGGAGGGTGAGCAGGGCTGGTGCAGTTGGAGGCAAGCTCAAGCGTGGTACAAGAACAGCACTGGCTGCTTTCAGAATCTGCTGGCAGAGATCCAGCTTGCGTGTCGGTACAGTCAACACCACTAAGAGCTTTAAGAGCCAATCTTCTCCAAAACCAGAAAACAGTAAGGAAGTAAAGCCACAAAGCTCTCATATTTCTAAGGAGGATGATAATGCTTTTCTGATGTGGCCTGTTGGTAAATTTCTGCAGAAAAAAAAGGACGAATCTTCCAGTGATTTTTTTTACGATACTTGGAAGTGACTTTTGGAAGAGACTTCCTGCAAACAGAGAGTAATGTGACAGAGCAGATCTTTGAGGGCTGCCACATTTCCAATGATTAATGGTTTCAATTCAGTGATGACCTACCATGACCAGTGAAGTCCTTTCTTAGAGATGGAAGTAAGCATATTTGTGGGAAATTTCCAAGCACCAGTAATACACTTGGCACTCTGCCAGGGCAATCCTATATGTATATAAAACACAGATTTACAGGTCAGTACCACTAGAGCCGTCAAGTAATGCTAATAAAGAAGACAGCAGCAAATCAATTTTGATTTTTGTTTCTATAGTTAGGAAGAGCAGACAATTTTAAAAAAGGTTTTAAACCCTACCATATTCACAGAAAAAGCCTTTACTTTCATTTGTTTATATAAATTATGTCCATCATCCTTTCTTGTTCTCTGTCTTAGCAATTAATTCTCATATATTTGTCAGAAAATAGTATATTTTTGTAATAAGAAACATTCATGAAGACTTTAAGTAAAATATACTCCAATAAAATGCGCAACAKGTTGGATATATGTTCATTTTAATGCTTTACCAATACGAACAATATCAATTAGCAGAGTTTTCTGTCATTTCCTTCTCCTAACGGACAAAGTAAATAAACCTGCTTTTCCTTCAAAGTATCTCTGTGCAGGTATAATTATTTATAAGGAAAATTTAGCCATTTGAATGAATTAGTTTTAAAGAAATATATTTATAGTGTAGATTCAGAAATAAAGCAAAAAAAAAAAAAGATTATATATTTGGTTAATCTTTTCCTAGAGAATAAGTCATTGTGATTGTTGCTGTTAATTATKATATTTTATCATTAAAAAAGTATATATTATAATCATGATATTAAGTCCTATACCTGAACATAAATCTCAACATTATGCTTTATGAATAAGGAGGAGATGAACATATGTTCCTCTATATTTGTTTCAGTACGTAATGCAAACTTCTGGATTATTTTTGTTATATTGATAGCTAATTCAATATGGGCATTGTCAGCTTGTCTTTATGCCTGTATCCTTGAGTGAATTACCTTTGATATTTTGAAAATACTAGTGTCTCAAAAATTGTTTATAAGAGTACTAAGTTCACTACTTTCACATAACCTTTGGAAACCTTTCTATGCATACAGAACTCAAGCAATATATCTGTGTATGTAAGTAGAGATTCAGCATTGTCAAAAACAAAATGATTACTCTCTATTAGACACTCCATCACCATCTCAAATCATTCATAACAAACCACAGGCAAAATTGCTGACTATGGATAATAGGTTTCAAGAGTGTGAATGACTTCTTAAATCACACTCTAATTTTCAAAAGTGATTTACAGCTTTAATTTTTACAGGTAATGTCTTTCATTCTGTCAGATAAATTACATTTAGTGAATTACAAATATTTGCTAATGATATTTTCAAACCATTAGTGTTGTCGTAGAACATGCCTTAAGATAAAGGGCTTGGAAAATAGCAATTTTTTTTTACCCCTTACAAGTCTGAGTTAGATCATTGTAGACTGGATAGAGGAACTCTGAGCTTGCTCTTTTCCAGGGGGCCCAAGCCCCCTGCCTTGAGAGCAAGTGTGTTGCCTGCTCCTTGGAGGAGCTGAGCAGAGCTGCCCATGTGGATGAAGGCACATGTACCACCTTGTAGGCACATGACTACAAAAATGGACACTAGGGACTCTAGATCAATGTCTTCCTCTGCTTCAGGAATTTGGAACTAACTATTTTTTTTTTTTAAACTTCCTATGTAATTGCCCTGAATACCAAGTTAATAGATGTGGTGCCACTTTTTATGTTGTGACTGGGCCACTATTGGTCATAGGAAGAGAACAGGAACCAAGAAGGAGCTTAGTGGTTAAAGCAGTCAGTCCCAGAGTGCCCAACATGCTAGTCCTCATAGCCAGGACCTTCTGTGCTTTTAATTTAAGGATCATTTAGTATTACCACATTTCAAAGAGTAGCTATGGGCTTGGTGCAGATTACGTAGAGTTTGACCTGTGCTAGATAATGATCTCTTCTGACCTTAAAATCTGTGATGTTTTGATACCTTTGAATAAGACATATTCCTTTCTTGAATCCTTAAATTCTTCCTTTATAAGAAGTGAAAAAATAATGTAAAAACTCATATATTAATCTAACAGCCCACGTTTTGAAGAATGTAGCTGATTGAAGTGGATCTGAGATTGTTTTCCTCTTATTCAAGCTTTAAAAATGCAGTATAAATAGGCAGAAATTGAAAAATCATTTAAAAAAAAGTTTTCATAAAAAAGCCTCGTTTCTGAGATATTCCTCTTCTTTAAAGATGGTGCATAGCAGCAGCTTAGTCCATTTATCATTGCAAGAGAGCTTTACTTAATATTTATTTCCTTAAAGACTCCATGGAGTAGAAAAATCTTTTAATCGGTTATTTTTCTGGTAAAGAATAAACTAGATTTATTAACATTTTGGAGAACAGAGATTTCCCCAGTCTTTGGTTCTGTGTGCTAATAAATTAAGGGGAATGAGAGAGTAAGTTTTTGAGTGAAAGACCTAATGTGAAAAATTACTTTTTTATTGGCTAAGAAGGAACTATATTCTACAATTATTTTTCTTCTTACTACCTCCTTGTTTTGAAAGTTTATTCTAGTGTCAGGTGTATAGTTAAAAGAATCATAGCTAATAGGACTTGATTCTTTGAAAAGAAACTAAGTGGTGCTATGGAAATAAATTTGTTATTGATGTTTCACATAGGTTTCAAGCCTGCATGTAGGCAAACTCATACATAGTCCAGTGTATAGTTTATATTTTTTATGTATTATAAGCCATGAATAGTAATGTAATTTAAATTCAAACATACTTTCTTCCTCTAATTCTAAAAGCATTTTTCACATGCTGAACCTGAAAGTCTCACTGACTGAAGTCAGTAGAATTACTGGTAGTTAAGTTGTGCACATCATTAAATGTTTTCAAGAAAAGGACAGTTTTTTGTTTAGGAAATTCAAAAAGATTATTTACATATGTTTAGCAAATATTTTTAAATTGCATAGCATACAGAACTGAATAAGATTTTAGTATAGCTTCTATAGCTAGTGACAGAGCGTATTCATGCAGAAATAGCTGCCCTTTCTCATCATGTCCTGTGTCAAAAAATGAGTAGTGATAAAAAAAAAAAAAAGAAAAGATAAAAAAAACCTGTAAAGTGCAGAAGTTCTTAGGAATTTCAAAAATAATTTCATTTTGTACATGCATGAATGGAGATAACAAAATTTAAGAAATTAGTAATTTTGTAAATTGTTGATGATACATTAAAAACAGACACACAGATCTAGAATTTGTTTCTTTATTTAGATTTCTTTTTCACTATTATTGGACTATGAATACATGGAGCATCTGCCATGCTACAGACATCTGCAAATCAGAGTATAGGAAAGAAGTGGTGTTAGTAATCTTTTCTTTAAAAAAATAAAAAGCCAGTGTATTACACATAGGTGTAATAAGAGGAATGTTTAATAACTTAGCTCTGATAGGCAAGAATTATCTTACAGTATTTTCTTGTTAAAAAAAAAAAAGCTGCATTATCTAGTAGCTTTAGTATCAACTGCTATAGCAGCTTCTCTTAATTTCTAATAGCTTGTAATATAGCTCTTTCTATGCTGCCAATCTACACTGGTATGATATATCTTTGAAGCACTGAAGTCCAGACACTAAAGCTGGATTAATGTTTGTTCTATTCCTGTGCTTTAAAATAGTTTTTTTTTGTTGTTTGTTTACATACTTGTTTGTAAAACAGTAAACAGTCATTACTATATTTAACTTGAACCCAGCTCGGAGTAATCTTCCCATATATAATTATAAATCCAAAAATTGATCAAAAAAGTGATAATTCAGAACAAAATTGGATGACATTCCCCAAAAGGCAATTTGTTCCAGAGGTCTAGCGGCATATGAAGTAAATCAAATCACATGAATGTTTCATTCTATGAAAAATGAGGGCAGCAACCACAACTTTCCCTGGTTAGTAGGGTATCTCCTAAAGCCCCTGACCCAGGGAACAGGCAAGCAAATGAAATCTTAACATGACTCATGTGTTCTTGTAACTGGATTATTCATCATAGGTGTAGTCACTATACAGAAGCTTGCCTTGCTTCTTACTTCTGCAAGACCAGATTTTGAAATGGTAAGAGTAGCATACACAAGTTAGAAATATTTTTATCAGATATTTCAGATTCATGAGGAAATTTCATCTGTTGTAGTGCTTGCTAATTGCATTTAATAGTCTAAAACTCATTGATCTTTCATTTTGTTCCATATCTAGGTTCAGCAAAAGTAGGCGTGTTTCATGCATGCTTGAAATAAGTAATTCAGGTGTGTTTTCTTCTACATGGGCAGCCATTTTCAAGATAAGGTGTGGAGGAAGGGATATCTTCTAAACATTTTATCTCCAACTATTTTCGACATTGGTGGTTACAATCCTAATCTTGGATGTATCTGGCATTAATTTCTTTAATCTGTGAGGAAGTGCCAAAGTTAACTTTGGACATAGATACAAATTAAGTATATTTCATGTAAACCTCTAAGAAACATACTTGCATAACTCATCTTAAAAAAAAAACTCCATTATAAATTGTAGCATTATCATAATATTGCAGATATAGGTGACTTCTCCAGTTTTGCATTCACATATACTAGTAATAATAATAATAATAATAATAATAATAATAATAATAATAATAAACTCAGACCTAAAACCATTTTTTCCCAGGTAATTTCCTGGAGTTCCCCGGGAAAGCAAACAAATACGCAAAAAATAAAACAAACCAGAAATCCTGACTTTTTTTGTGTGTAACACTGACTATAGGCCACTGTCCTGTATCCTTCTCCTTTCTCCCTAGCTTGCCCTCCCTATGTATTCATGTTCATCTTCTCACATTTCTGTGGGGGTCTCGCCCTCTATCCCCTTGCCCCCAGTTCTCATGGCAAGTCCACTCTGAGATCATTACTTTGCCTGGAATCAGACTCCCCTCTAGGGAGTCAGAAAATAGGTGCCAGCAAGTGATCTTGTCTTCTGACTTTCTCATAAAACAAATATTGCAATTCCTCTGGTGCCTTGGATGGAACTTGTGCCTCTGCTTATCAGATGTTTTTTTTTTAAAAAAAAAAAAACCTCAGTGTAGGGAAAAGAGAGACATGCGTCCCTCCCGCCTGCCAAGTTTCTGATTTGTCAGAGAGAGGTTGGATTTGCAGGGTTTCTTCAGCCCTGGAGGAATAGATTCTGTTGCTGGAGACCTGGAATATTTCTAACATCAAAGAAGCAGCCACAGTTGCAGCCTTCAGTTATTAAGACATAGTCTTTACAGGATCACATGTAGCATATTATTTAGATATAAGCATGAAATCAGGGTTCAGACTGGGTTAGGATGTGACTGGAAGAAACCAAATGTGCAGATGAACGCTACAATACTTGGTGTGAGAGCTGAACTCAGAGCAGCCACTGCTGCTTCCATCACTGGCTTTTATTTTTATTAATTGCATAAACATGAAATAGGTTTGAGCCTGTTTAACTCCATTTTAAAAACAGTTTGTGTGGTTAAACTAAATATAGATGCTGCTTGAGAATTTGCTTTTATGTTTACTTTGTCAATGACAGAGTGATTTATTAGCCTGTTAGCAATTGTTTTTCTATTACTTACAGAAACAACTTTGATTCTGAAGGGGCAGACCAAGGCTCAGTCAGCTAGCAGTACTTGTCAAAACTGGTGTGTATGCTGCAGATGTGCTCACTCCTCCTTCGTACTGTGCTAAACACCTTCTCTGTCAGGTTCGTAGCTTCATAGGATTAGGCACTGGAGCTGTCTTGACTTGTTCCATTTTGCTTATAAGAAGAAACTGGGTTTGTCATTTGGCAATATGGGTACTGCTTGCCCTCCTATTTTCCAGACCCATTGAATCTTATATTTTTTTTAGAATTTTTTTCTTCACTGTTTCATTTCCTTTTTAATTATTTTCTGATCTTACCTGAAATACCAACACACTTCCTTTGTAAAGCTGCAAAAATATTTAATAGATTTTCTCCTTAATTTATTTACTTTTATACAGGTGCAGTAGAGTGTGAGAAATACAGATGGTTACTAGGTAGTATTCCTTTCCTTTCATTGACTGCAGCGTGCAATAAACAGGACACAGTTCATGTGTGTTTTTGTGTATCCTCTGAAGTATGCAGACCGAACAATGTGCCATTCTAGATCATTTCTTTCTTGTTTTATTTTTCACATGAATAGCAAACTACAACAAAGAATAAACCTCTATAATTATTAGCTGAAATATCATCTTCCCAACCATGGTCTCAGTGGCACCAGAAAAGCACACTATGAAAAGCTTCTTTGYAGGTTATACTTTTTTCCTTCTTCTATTTTCACGGACTATTTTTTGTTTCCTTTTCATCTGTGCCTTTTTGAAGCTACTTTCAAATGTATAATTTAACAGGTTTCCACTTGTTTTCCTGTCAGTCATGACCATTCTTTGAATGGATTAAGATTTATATTGATGGCTAGTTATGATTTGCAGTTATGTTATTTCCTAAGAGCTTAATAAAAAGTAAGGAAAGTAATCAAATACCGAAAATCGAAAGGAAACATTGTGAGTGGATCTTGTTATCTACACTGTTGTACCACATACCCTTCACTTAAATTACAGACATGACTCTTATTAACACAAGAGATATGTACTTCTTAGTGAATTTGTTTCATCTCTTGTAAGTTTCCAACCAAACACAGTTCTGTGTCTCTTAACTTAACTCTTAAGAGGGGCTTTCCTCTCTTAACGTGTGTCTATACCCTTAATATCAACCTAAATGTTTAAATTCATCATGTAAATCAGTGTTTTGTAACACAAAGGTAAAAATGAGATTATACTGTCAAACTAGCAAGCTATATATTTTCCTTCTGAGGTTACACAACCCTTTTTGGCACTGACTCACTTGACATACTAGATACTGCTTATGCAAGTATCTTGCAAATGATCTAAAAAAATAATCACAATCAGTTACTGATCCTGAATATTTAGGAGATAATAACAAAAAAAAAAAAGGCGGTAGATTTACGGATATAATATAGTGTGTTATTAAAAAAAAAAAAAAACAAAAAAGACATTAGAGAATGCTCTAAGGTGGTAAATGTTTTGTCATCCAGATATACAGAAAAAGGGGAAATGTGGTTGGTATTGTATCTCAAGGCAACAACGTGGTTTACAGGTGCTGTATTTGCTAACAGTTCTCTAAATGACTGAGCTAGAAACTCTAGCTGGTACTGCAGACAACTCATGACTGCGCCAACTGCACCTGCAGCTGAGTGGCCATGGGAACACAGGTACGTTTCTGATGCTGGCCCAAGTACTGTGTCAGAGCTGCTCAGTGGATCCTCTGTAATAAAACCCAGTGACACTTGAAACATCCTGTGGCCCATGGGGAGAGGGTGCACTCTGTACTTTCTCTCATATACAGTGCCAGCAACAAGACACAACCTTCATGCAAATTTTCCCATGTCTGTGCAAGAACAAGGAATGAGTTGACGTGCAAAAGATTCTCTCACAAGGCATATGGACCGTGTCAATCCCATTGCACATTTCTTGATGATGAAGAAGCCAGTTTAGAGTTGCGCTGAGGTGTTTTTTTTTTGTTTGTTTGTTTTTTTTTTTTTTTTTTTGATGGTAAGGGGTGTTAAAGTGTGGTTTCTCTGCAGTCATCACCATTTAATGATTGCACCATTGACCATTTGTCATGCAATCCTTACTTTTATTTTATTTTATTTTATTTTTTTTTTTTATACTACTGGACACTATTACACTAGACACTTTTACTAAAGACATGTGCTCAGGAACTAATTTGTCAGACCATTTGCAATCAAAAATGCAAAAGGAAATTTAGGGCATAAGAAATCATTATTTAGAGATGAACAACTGTTATGGATATCACTCCTCTAATCTTTGTGTGCCTTTCTTCATGAAGCTCATGTTGTGGCCTCTCCAATGCTCCCAAATATTAAGAATTCAAGGTTCTTACAGGGGAAGGTTTTGAAGAAAGTTTAGATGATATTATTTCTATTTAGAACAATGCTCTGCTTGTGAAGCAGACCTCAAAATGCCCTAGTAAATACCACCTCTTTCAGTTGGCCTTTCTGACCCCTTCTGTCTCTTTAGATTCTTTCTAATCCTTAAATTGCTAGTGCTGCTGTTGTTCAAAATATGTTGCAAATTTCTCTGGGTGGGAACCTTGTCTAAATTTGTATTTGTAAAGTACCATCCACATACTCTGCACCTGAGGCACTGTCTGGATAGTAAATGCTCATGTATCTTCTTCTTGGAAAACAGATATGTCTAAAATTCTTTTTCAGTGTGCTCATTTAAGAAAAAAAAAAAGAAAAAGAATACATTTCTGAGACTCAAGGTGAAAATACAAACATTACTGATATTAAAGGAAATGAAATGTTATTTCTTTTATCAGCAAAATCTAGAATCCAAATTTAGTAACTGCAAGTAAAATTCACTGTAGTTTGTTTTGCAAAAGTATTTACTTTTTAATAGTGTTACTGTTGGCCTGAATTAAAGAGATATTGTCATTAAAATATGTCGTATTTTTGAACTGTGCTTCAGACTTCTAAAGAAATGAAAAATGTTAAACTCAATTACTTTGTTTTGGGCCTATAAATATAAATAAATATATATTTTACACATGCACATATATATATATGTATATAAATATATATGGACACATATGCATCTACTCTTGTTGGTTTTATAAATATAATTCAACAAAATTCACTGCAATTACTTTTGACTTCCACTCTATGCTAAGAAAGAAACATGTCACGTTTTTTCCTCAAGAAGTTCCTGCTTCAGAGATTGCTGTAGGCTATAAGATTTCACTACGGATGTGCCACCGTCTACCTGCCTTGTTTGTGTTTGTGTCTCTGCATCACTGGCCACTGTCAGAGACAGGGAACTGGGCTAGCTAGACCTGTGGTCTGATTAGGTACCATTGCTTTTACACCTTTAGGTTTCTGTGGTTGATTTCAGTTCATCCTATAAAATAGAGAACAAATAAGTAAAAAATTAAAATTAAGTCAATGCAACAATGTTTGTAATCATTCCTGATATTTTTTTGCAAGAAGACTTGTTTCCACACCCAAAAAGCCTGGAGGTACTCTTTCAGTCTTATCTTTTTAAAGCAAAGCTCATTTAACATGATTGTAATCTCACTTATTTTGCAAATGGCAACAAACTTTCCTGAAATGAATGGAATGTCATGAAACTGGGTTTTAAAATATAACTGGACCAATAACACTGTTCTAGAGCATTGTAACACTTTTGACATCAAAGACTTTTAGAGGATCTAACTAATTTAGGATCTAACTGTAAAGATAAGAGAAATTGATTTATTAACTTCATGAGATGTTAACTTTAAATTACTCAGATTTTAGCTTCTTATTCCTGTTTCCAGTTCAAATTTTAATGGAATCTAATTGAAATTCTCTAAAGATAAACAAAGTCTGATAAAGACAACATCACCAAAAACAAACATAAAAGTGGATCCAATATGGAAACACAGAGGGAAAGCCACATTTCTCCAGTGCTGTAAAATCTTGATTTCATGGGATTTACTGCCTTATACGAGTTTAGTATATTTGATATAACTTAGGTGAACATCTACTATAAGCTGTATTCTGTTGATGGTATGACTGCAGAGCTTCGTTTTCATCTTGTCCTAAGGGTTTTTTATGCTTATACATGCCCCACCTACAAGTGTGCTTAACTAAAGGGCTAGCGCTTAGGAATGACGTTCAGTCAGCATTTTCACACGATTAACTTGCCAATTAAAAATGGGCTTGGTACTGAGTTTAGAAGTTAACTTAGATACTCCTAGCTTGGGCAGAGAATTGCTTTGAGGCAGGGTGTGGCAAGCTCTGACTTTGTAGGAGATGTCACACCTGCTTTGAGAAAGACGCTGTGACTTGCCAGGAACTGGCATGGCTTCATCTAAGGGCTCGCTCTGTTCTGCCCTCCTTCAGAATCATGGGCTGAGACCAAAACACCACTGTAAGATAGGAGTAGGATTTCTCTCTGGTGAATGGTTGCATCTTCATCTAACACCTCGTCTTTGTTTATTATGGTTTCTCTCATGTCCTCTGTAGAACTACCTGACTTTGGCATACCTCACTGCATATGATCGTTTCAAAAGAAAAAAAAAAGAATATATATAAAATAAAATCTATCATCAGTTTAAATTCTTTAAAATAATTACTTCAAGCATAGCCTAATTATATATTGTTTTCACTCTAAGATGAAAATTGTATGTAATTGGAGTTTTGAGGACTGTAGGGCACAAGAAAGAAGATTTACAATATTTTAAGTACATTAATTAATCATTTATATTAAAAGAGAAGATAGAAGGCACTGTAAAGCTAACTTTTTTTCTAATGTACAAGGTAATGTGCAAACAACAAACAACAAAACAACAGCTATTTGGAAATGTACATCTTAAGAGTTTCTTTTAGAAAATTAAATGTGTATCGGAGATCAAAAACATAAATTATCTGGAAAATAATGAATAGCTGAGCTGTAAAGCTCTATGTGGAAAATATACATGTCAAAGTGGAAACAAATTGGTTATTGAATATATCTATTTATGCATATGCATGTGTCATTATTCAATTTGTGCAAATAATTGTGATAACTGTGAATACAAAGTAGATGTTTGCCATTTACATATATTGTGTCTGATATTGGTCTTCTGCATTTGCACATTAACATACGATATACTATGACATACTGGGTTACCTCCTTCTTGACTTCCCTACCTAATAATAAAAACTGCTTTTGGATAATCACAACACATAGCTTTATTATTCAAAACAATTGCATCAATTACTTTTGGTCTGTACTAATATTGCAAATTAGTTTGAATAATAATGAGGAAAATTATATTTCCCTATCACTGTCCAAATCAAATAGAGATACTAGTTCTCCCAGTAGCACCAGTATAGATATCACTTGTCAACACCTCCTACTCCTCATGATAGCTTTTATGGCCTTATCTTTCATACAAGATGCAACTTGGTGAATTTACATGTTCATTTTTCAAAGTAAATCAGTTGTAAAATCCAAAAATCCTTTGAGACCTACATTTTTCACATACTTTCTGTCACTGTCATTTACATTATTTTACTTTGACTTGAATACCTAAAAAAAAAAAAAAAAAAATTACAGAATCATGTGTCATAGAATGATTGAGTTTAGGATGGATCTTTGGAGATCATCTAATCCGATTTATCTGCACGAACAGAATCACCTACAGCACATTGCACAGGAGACAGAGATCCTCAGAAAGGGAGATATTCAGTGTTTCGCTGGGCACCAGTGGAAAGAGTCCCATTCTCTTGACACCCTCACTTAAGGCATTTATATACACCAATAAGATACCCTCTCGTGCTTTTCTTCTGCAGATGAAACAGGCCCAACTGTCTCAGGCTCTCCTCATAGGAGAGAAACTTCAGTCACCTAATTATCTTTGTAATCTAGGCTGGACTCTCTGCAGTAGCTCCATGTCCCTCTTGCTCTGGGAAGGCCAGAACTGGACACAGTACTGTAGATGTTGGATCACCAGGGCTCGATTCCTTACTTTATAAAGAAAGACACATCCTGAAGGAATTTCCCAAAGCTTGTTCTCTGACTCTGACCATCTCACTATCTTTGCTTTGTTTAGCACCACACGCCAGAACTTTTCAGCAGAGGGGAGGTATTTTTGTTTTTGTAGCATCTCACGCATTGCTGACTCTCTGGTAATACAAATAAATAAAGAGGAATGCTAATGGGAATCAAATATTAGCAGTCATATTCCAAAAGATATTCCAGCCGGTAATTTTATTACTTTTGCAGGATTTCTTTTTCCTCCAAAGGTTATATCTTATAATTACAAATCAATTTGTGCAAAAGACAAATGGTCCATTTGATGAAGCTTTAAAATCCTTTTGTTCTAGAGGGAAATTATTGTTGTTTTGTTTAACTGTGATTTTCATTTTTTCAAATTCTACTTAGAAATTTTGCTGTACTTGTCATTTAAAGATAATATAATTAATTCAGAGAAAGAGAGAGTTAATTGCAGTAAGAAAAATTCTCTGTCATTTACTGGATATTGACTGGTGTAGACAAATTACATAAAAAACCACCTGCTCTGGTGAAGTGGATTCCCTTTGATACCAAACTTAGCTCTTAAAAATATAATATGGTTAAATTTTCAAAAATGATCCAAAAGTTTAATTCACGTTTAAGATGAAATTCTGAAATTTCATCTTAAGTGACAAGTTCCACTTATTAAATGCTAGTTCTTCAGCTGGTATCTATTGGCACGAGTCTCTGAGGTGTATGGTGCTGTGCCAAATATATCACTGAAGTCGTAATTATTCTCCTCTTGATGCTTTTTCCTGGAAAGTGTGTAAATAGACTGGTAAAGCCTATTTCAGATCCACAGATTATTAAATTTTTTTTAGAAGCCTACTTTAACCATCCTTTCATAAAGTACTTTGCTCTTCTACCAACTTTTGGGATGTCCTCACTCCATGAAAGGCATATTTGCTGACCAATATCAATCAAGAATATTTGATTTGTGTACCAAAAATATCTCTATAGGTGCCCTGACTTAAACATTTTACAAGTTTGCAAGATTAGTTAATACTTTCTCAAGGATGTATCTAGAACACATTCATTACTGTACTGATATTGCATCGTGCTTCAAAGCTGTCATTTTTGATGCATTTAAAAATGAATTCTCAGTGCAAACTACCCTACATGACCTACAGACTATTAGCTCACTAGCAAGGAGGGATCTTTTTATTCTTATTATTTACATATATCATAATGTGTTTTTAAGATCTTACAATCTTGAATGATAACTTTTGTTTTGAGAAAATATTAGTAGTCCTGGAGATAAAAAATAACATGGAAGAAGGCAAATCACAATGGAGTTAAGGTAACCCAGGGTGGCAGCTGTATATATTTTTAGAACTTACTAGTAAATAACTCAGTAAAACTATTGAAATCTTTTTGAAAGAGCAGAAGAGTACCAGGGATTTAATAAGCACTCAGTATCTACTTGACATGCCAAAGAGTGATACATTCAAACAAATCACTGTCCTCATTCTCTCAATAAAATGTTCAGTTCATGATTGACTTTCATAATATAAGGATAGAAACTACCTTAATAGGGTCACTAAGTCCATCTTCTTATTGTTGTAAGCAAAAACGTCAGAGATACCCTTCCACAAAGTCATCAAGATCACATCTTCTTGTAATTATATGTCGCTCACTGTTCTTTAATTATAACCGCAGTTACATTGCAGAAAAATGATCCTTTCTTTGTTTGCATTGCTTTAATTCGTTGAAAGGTAGCACACATTTGGGTGGACCTGCACAGGTTCCTCTCTTTTTGTTATTGTACTTACTTTAATAAGATGTAGTTAAAATACATGGCACAAGGCTGTAAGATTTCTTTTATAATTTGTGGCTACAACATCTTATCCACAATTAAAACATTTACTGGAATAAGATTCTGGCTTATTGTAATAGACCTTTGTAAAGAAATACAAGCAAGAAGACAAAAGAATGATTTTTTTTTTCCAGGGATTACTGCATGGGTTGTTATGACAAAAATCTAACAACAAACAAAACAAAAGATATATAGTACTCAGATTAAAAGGGCAACTGACCTTTCAGGTGAGAGAAAGGGGTGGCTCCGAGAATCTCTGCCACATATATAAACACAGGAATCCTTAGGAACTTTAGTACTCTACTGTCCATATCAGGGAAAAATAAGATTTAGGACAGATGAACACTCTTCTCACCCATTTGTTTTCCTTTAAAAATATATGGCTTTTTAGTACTAAGGTAGCTACTAGATGGATTTTAAGAAAGCTGAGACTTCTAAAGGAAAGAAACATTGAATCTGTTTTCAATTAGACTGATTAGACTGGTGTATTATATCCCAAGGACGTAACTGTCGTGGAGTAGCAGACTTGCAATATGATAGTTACTTCTACAATGTGATAGTTAGGGCATTAATTATGAGGTGGCTATGAGGTGGCTCAAAATGACCAGAAGTGGTAAAAAGCCTAATTTCTTACTTCCTCATCTCATCTAACATGATTTGATGCTCTTGCAGGAGGTCTGTCTGCAATAGAAATCCTGGCTTATCTCCCATTCAATATCATTTTGTTTTGTGTTTTCCCCTTCCTTCTCTATTTATGCAATTCTAGCTCAATTTGAGGAGAGCAGGGGGTATCTGATCCAATATTATCTTTTTACGGACTTAGTCATGTTTTTCCTTTTTTCAAAATTCTAAGCAGAATGTATTGCCTATTTCCCAGATTTCCAAACTCCTCTTCCTGAATCCTTCTTGCTGTTTTTCCTTCTCTTGAAACCTTCCTATAGTTCACTTTCCACAATGTATTAAATTCCAGCTTCCTCCAGTGTCCACATAACTAGCCATCCATTTGCATGCCTTGTGCCATCCCCTTATTCATACACTTACTCCTCTTCACTTTAATTATTTCTCTCCTATTTAATCACTTTATCTCCTCTTGCTGCCTGTTCTTGAAATGCTCTCCTTTCTCCTCTATCAAACTTCCCGCTGGGAAGAGGAAAGCCTTCAGACTCCTCTTTCACCTTCTTTTTCATCCTTCTCCAAAGTCACTGGTTCCTCATTTACTACTTTCACTGGTCTATATTGTGAGTTTCTTAGAATAATGAATCTTCTTTTCTATTTGAAAAACATTAAAAAAAAAGAGGTTTCAATGTTCTAATGATTGTGGAGAGTTTTTTTCCTTTTTTTTTTTATGACAGCAGTAATTTAATTTTAATTTAATGATAGCAGTTAGTCTTAAACCTGCAGATAGTCAGTGGTTTAATTCCCTTGAACTTTGACGTGATGGTGAACAGAAAATGGTGAAGTCATATAGCAAAAATAATATTATTAGAAAATGTTATTAATTAGATTTTTTTTTTCACAGATACTTGTATATCCTCATCAAGTATAACTGTAGACTAAATCACTAAACCACATTCAGAAATTTATTGCTATGTATTCCTATTTTATTATGGCAATTTTAGGTATACAAGCCTACATAAGAGTGGAACTTGCAACCTGTATCATAGTATCTTTAGAAGAGAGATGCTCAGAACTTAGCTACGACTTTTTGATTCTCTTTCATGTTAATTTATTCTATTCCGTAGTAAGATGCATCTTGACGAATGCTTCCTTTACTATTGTATGTTTTAATCAACCTACTAGAAAATAAAAGGCACGATGAGGAAGTGACTTCAACTAAAATGCAGTTTCTCTGTGAGCTCGTATTTGTTCCCAGCTCTTCCCTGAGCATCTGATTCACTGTCCCTTCCCACTAATTGGAACAACCAGGAGGCTCTGGTTAGTGCTGTTAGACTTCTTTGCTACTTCAGAGTGGGTCAACTGGAGCCAAATGCTGTGTGGCTCAGTGGTAAAATAAGTGACGGGAAACAAACCACCATTCATTGCATAGCAGAATACAGAAGATACACAGCCACCATCATGCTTCAAGGATTACATTTGTGTTGAAAGGATTTGTTTGTATAAATCTGTATCCATTGGCTGCTGTTGAGTTTTAGTTATTGTTATTGAGACAATATTTCCCACTTTCTCACAGCCCGGAGGCTGAGAGAAAGTCATGAGGTCTTTCATTTATGGAAGATCCTCAAAACCACTCCTTTGATATCTGCATGTTTTTTCTGCCTGGATTCTCACTTGTTTCTACAATCTCAGTCTTATTCAGTGTTGTAGTGAGCCCAAACCAATAATCCATTTACATTACCCAGAAAATGTCCATTTATTTTGTCTTCTTTTCATCCTAAATCTTCCAAAAACTATGAAACATCTTACCACAAAAAAGAAATTAACTAAGAATTAAAAAGTACTATCAATTTTGCAATCTCAGTAAAGCAGATACACCAAGTATTTCCTCAGAATTTCTCATTGAGATCCATATAAAAATTAACAGAATACTTCTACAGATCAGATTCTTCAGCCTATAACTGTCTTCTATCTCACTCCTTATTATGTGCCTTGGGCATTTCTCTTTTGTTTTAAATAGATGCATTCATGACTATAGCAGATGATCATTTTTTTAAATGTATTTTAGCATGTAATGTCATTGATGGTGAAAGATACTCCTGTAATGTATTTCCGTAACAGTATTAAAATCTCTTAATGCTTTACATTATAATGGAAGATGTTCTAAAAATATTGGAGCATATATAATCTATAGATATTTGTATTAATACTTTGTATTCTATTTTGTTTTAGATGCAGATAACAGTATATCTATTAATTTTTAAGTTATAATCCGTCTTTTTTTTTCTGCAGAGTTCTTTGGGAAGGAATCTACAAAAATGAGTTTATAATTATTGAGAATGTACTCAAAAAGCACAGATATACTATATGCATTATAATGATTGTCAGTTAAAGAACCAAAGACTTGGGAAGAGCTCTGCTGGACCAGACCAAGACAGTGGACAAAACTGGATAGCTACTAAAAAATATACAAAGAGGGAAACACATAGTGATACTTCTCCCAAGCATTATAAGACTAACTGTAATTTAGAGACTCTATGAGCAATGCGTATTCTGTGACCTTCTGGATTTTTTCTTCAATGAGCTATTCCAGTTTCTCCCTCGACCTGTGTAAACCTTTATCTTTCACACACACACAAAAAACAAAACAAAACAAAACAAAAGACCTCTTTGGAAAGTGATGTTTAACCCTGATATATACTGCATGAAGCACTTCATTTTGTTTATTTTGAACTAACAGCCTGAAGATTCTTCTGATGGCATTACTTCTTGCATTGAGTGAGAGGATGACAACTGAGGCCTATTCACCCTTGCCATGCCACTCCCCATTTTTTGTGACTTTATCATTTACCGCCTCAATTGTCTTTTTTCCAAGATGAAGATTCCTAGCCCATGTAATTGTTCCTCCCCTGGAAGCTGTTCCATGACTTTGATCATCTTCACTGTTCTGCTGTGGATCTGTTACATCTGCTGCATCCCTTTTGAGGTGTGGGAGGAACAGGACTGCATATAGTATTAATTATGCAGGGACAAAGCAGGACTCCAGTAATCAGAATAAATATTTTTCAAATAAGTTTAGAGCTTAAATTTAATAGAACATTTAGCAATTCCCTATTTACTATTATAAGATAGGATTTGAAATTCAGGATTGACCAGTGAATACTGCTTTTGGCATAGCAAATTCAAATTTGTTTTTAAGTTATATGCACCTCAAGTCAAATTTATGTTTGCAGATTAAGTTTGACTATGCTGAAACCAGACAACATAGATCCAGTTCTACCTTTGAATGTTTAGATAATAATGAGTCATGCTCATATAGGCTGTCTACAACAGTTCATCTCCAGCTCACTAAAGAATTTATTAAAAAATATATTAAACAGGAACACAGACACAAATGAGTCATAGATCTTAACAGATCAGAGTAATTCAACTGCAAGAAACAGTGTGAGTTGTGTCATGTTAAAGCAGGCTGTGCTCCAGGGTCACAGTGGCTCAGCTGAGCCACTTTGCTGCACAGGCTACAGGAGACCAAGGTGTGCAGTGGGAGAATATACACACAAAAAAAAACCTGAACGTCCATGCCCTTCAACATATTTTGGGGCAGTTATTCAAAAACTTATTAGTGGAGTTTCAGCCAAGATATCTGACAAGCCAATTTAAATGTCTTCAGGGGAGAAACTGGTTTGAACTGGCTCATCATGAATGACAGGAGAATTTCATTCCATTTTTTATTAAGATTCCTATAATTCTGTTAGAATTATAATAAGCAGAGTTTATCACAGTTTTGTCCTATAGTTACATGATAATTTTGCTTCAATTTTCAGTCAAGGAACAGAGATTTCTGCCCAGAACTATATATTCTTTTTAAATTAAATATTTCAGGTGCTTGTCCTAACCATGACTGCTTTAGTCAGTTTAGTCAGGCCTGATCATAATATTACATGACCTTCTCAAGCATAAAGAGAATTTACAACAAAGATAAGTATATCCTGCTTGAATAAAACCAAATGCTGCATACATTTTGAAAGTGTGTAAATTCAGACATTATTCTGTTTACTTGACGTATTGTTGGATTTTTCCATAATATTAAATTTATGACTTGTACTTTTTACTATTTTTCCTTGGTTGTAGTCCAAGCAAGCTTAAAAATTCTCTCAGGTCATCAACAAGGAATATATATTTCAATCAGTATTCATTAGTTTCTATGCATTATTCGGAAATTGAAACAAAGAGAAAAAAACTATCAGTTTAACATTATGACTGAAAATCTGAACAACACAAAGCAAAGAAGCTTTAAGTTTGCAATTCTTATCTTTCTATTTACATTACTTTTAGTACGCTGCCATGTGTGAAACCACTCCATTATTTCTTCTAACCTGCGCATTTAGCAGAGAAGAAACTAAATAAACAATACAAGAAAAGGTAGATTTTCCTTATTTTGGATCAGTAAATTAATCTGATGCACTAATCTCAGTATAGGAGACTATATCCTATCCTGACAGCATTTCAGTAAATTGACACAGTTCGAAATACCCAGAGTCAAAGAGCAAGTTTTCTCTAAATAAAAGAGCTTAATGAAAACTTTTTGAACTTTTGAAAAGTTCCTGAATTCTATCTGCAGGATATGTTATCATTTATAGCTTTTAAATGTGTAAGGGAGATATATACTTCTTTTGCAGCAGACTCTTTCTTGTTAAACAGGTTTGAGCTGTCATGAGTTCTCCACCCATGTGTATCTGAAAGATTAACAATGAAAAAAATGTTGAAAATACAAGCTATGAATGATTTAGTAAGGATATGTCATTTAAGACAAGTCTGCTTTGCAAGTAGAGAGACACAGAGAGAACAATTAAAAAATTTGCTTTGAGCCAGCAAAAAAGCTACAGAATTTCCTCATATGATAGATGGGATTAACATTTTATGGAGTTTAATAGCCACATTACACTCCTCTTAGGTATGAGTGGCCTTCGAAGACAGATATAAAGCTGACTAAATGGAGTCAGTATTCACTTTGCAACTCATGTGCAAACTGTGTCCATTTAGAGAAAGGCAAGTAATACTGCAGCAAGAGTAGCTACTGAATTTGTTGCAATGGGATTTTGCAAGATGCTGGAATCATGCTGGAAAAGCTTGTGATAAGGCACGAACTGCATGGTGAGCTGTTCCCTGGGGGAATTACTGATAACAGTTGTCGGTCACATGATGCAGTAAGTGTGCTCCAAAATCAAAGGCAGTCTCTGAATAGGGACAGGCTGAGATGGGGGGAGAAAAACGTGAGTGAGCCTTTTACTCAGCACATGTGACTTGACAGGTCTGGACAGACTATAGGTGAAATCACCTGAAACTTCCTTGCTGAGGAATGAGCTGTAGGTATCACACTGCAATCATACATCTTTTTCTTATAATTACCTCATAACAGTGTGGCTCAAGAGAGTGCTAAATGCACTGCAGTTTTACCTATTGAA
This sequence comes from Nothoprocta perdicaria, assembly GCF_003342845.1. Lineage (NCBI taxonomy): Eukaryota > Metazoa > Chordata > Aves > Tinamiformes > Tinamidae > Nothoprocta > Nothoprocta perdicaria. Next base: position 3,039,106 of record NW_020455866.1, on the reverse strand, counting down.
TAAGTAGACATCATCTTTTGAAATTACTCAGACTTGTACAGTATGAGTGTCATGAACATATCTACCAACAAGTGGATATGAACAACAGTAACATGATACACTGATATTACACATAGGGCCCAATGCCATAGTTGTGTTTCTCATGGCTGTTTATGTTCACCCCGTAGTAGGTGTGTGAGTAGTGCTAACATGATGACAGAAATGTACAACATCCACTAGTGTGGGAAAAAAAAAGCTTCTTCAATGGGGTGTAGTGTGCAGTAGATCATCCAGGTTTTACTGATCGCTGTTCAGTGTCATAGCTTGAGTGACAGTAGTAATATGGCTGCTAGATTTAAGTTAGAGGTGTTCAGGCCTTTGAACTGTTCTACCTCATGGGGCTGGTTTATGGGAAACTGATGTTTTATTAAGAGCTAATGACTAAATGCTGCTTTTCAATTACAAAAGTAAAGTGTGTCTCCACAAATTGTTTAATTTTATGTTGTCATTCTTTTTTGCTGTTTTTCTCTAATTATTGCACTATAGCTAACTTTGATCACCAGTCCTTCTCTGTGATTACATTCTCAAGAAAGAATTATTGCAGGTAACAGCAAAGATTCCTATAGTAAACAATCACAGTAAACTAAATAGAAGACCTTTCCTGCCTTCTGGTCAATGCAGATAGCACACAATCTGTAATAAAACTTTTAGTCAAATGAGACCTGACTAGCTGCCTCACTACAAAGGAACATTTGATGAGTAAGGTTCATTTACATTTTCTTTACTTTATGATATGTATGTGCTAAACCCTATAGACTCTGTAGAAACTGAGTGGTTTGTTGTGCTCATTTATTCACAATCTCATTGGAAGTTCTTGCATTTGAGGACATACTTCAGAGAAGAAGCCAAGCAAAAGTGGCTCTGGGAGTTGATCTAGCACCAGTGAAGTCAGCTTCAGATATGTCACGGATTCAGAAAAGTAACAATGGTTCCTATCCTCCAGAAATATTGAAAATGTACTCACGTAACACAAATTACATAAAAGATGACAGTCCTCATGTTTAACAATTTTGTCAGCAACAGAACACATAGTCCTTAAATTCAATGCCAAAGCTTCCCATAGCTTGTGAGGGGTGCCTAGGGCTGCCTAAACTCTCTGCTCAATAACACTTGGAAGGAAGCTTACAGATTAATCCATTACTCTGAAGAGAATTAAAAAGCCATCCATTCGCTACTTGAGTCTCCTGTTGGAGTCTGATGCCTAAACTGGTCCTTTCTCACAAAATTCATGTGTTTAATTGTGCCATTTACTGACTGTAGTACCTATACTAATTAAGGGGAATATTCGTTGAAATCCCTCTCCTGGCTCATTTCACAGATTCACAGATTCACAGAATATTTAAGGTTGGAAGGGACCTCTAGAGATCATCTAGTCCAACCTTCCTGCTCAAGCAGGCACACCTACAGCATGTGGCACAGGGTGGCATCCAGGCGGGTTTTGAAGACCTC
>NW_020455866.1:2969107-3036579 GCF_003342845.1 Nothoprocta perdicaria | reverse complement strand
AACTAATGGGATCCATTTAATGTGACCGACTAGTTATAAACAGTTTGAATTTTCTACTTTTCTTTTTTTGGGGGGGGGGACTTAATGGAGATGTAAGTCTACCCCTAGATTAAAAGATCGCAGTTCATATGAAACACGCGCATCAGCTGTGACACTGTCTTAAATTACTGTCTAAACTCTGGAGACCTTTCTCTGGAAAGAAGATTCTGCAAATATATCTCCTCATACTGCCATGAAAAATCAGGTGCAATTTAAGTATTTCATATAAATAGGAAGTATAGAAGAATATTGTTTATTTGTTTGTTTAATCTTTTATCCCTATGTAATGGATGTTGCAAGAAGATTTATTTAAATTGAAATTTAGAGTTAGTTCTGAAGGGCCAAGTCACATGAAGTCACATACCTGTCTTTAACTCATCTCTTAGCAGTCTTGTTTCTTCTTTTCAGCTTTGCTCTTCATAGAAGATTGAAGCAGAGGAAATTGCATATGCAGAATGGAGGAGGAAGATGTGAAAAGAATGTGAAGAATTGTGGATGGTAGATTTCCTATGTATAGGTGCACGATCGAAAGGATTTCCATAAGCCCTGCAGGTTACAAGTGATCAAGTAAGCTGACAACAACAGACTCTGAAACTCATTGGTGCTTCTAAACTCAGATTGGATGGTTAATAGGGTGAGAAGGAAGAGAATGAAATAATGTTTTTCATTTTGTTTTGTTGAATATATTCTGTTCCTCCTGTCAATCATTTATTTATCAATAATTGTAAATACTTATGAATATTTGTTGCTGTATACTATGTTTTTAAGGTTGGGTTTTATGCAGCTAAATCTGGGATCAGTGCATTGGGCCTAAGCGCTTTCAGATTAAGAAAGTTGTCTTTCAGGTACACTGACAAATTACTTACAGCCACAGCCATAAAAGGATATAGGAAATAATAGACGGTGTATGAATACATGCAGAATGCTCAAGCTTTCCCTCACTTGCTGCGTATGTTATTGATAGCTACATTCCTCTGTTATTACTACTAGTAAAGAAAGTCTCACAGATACCCAAAAGTCTGCATGTAGGCCTGTTATAAGGCCACAGTCATACCATTTTCTCACATCATCTGCCAAACTGGGAGTGTGGATTGGGGGATAGCTTTAGGCTTAAGCAAAAGAGGAAACTGTCTAGGTCAGTAGTCTGCTTAGTAATCACACTACTGGGAGGCACATTACTGCCAGCAACTACTTTGTGAGGACTCCAGAGTATGGAGACTGACTTTTCCATCAGCTGAAAAATCTTGAGCAGCTGATCCCTGTTTTTCTCTTGGAGCACCTTGTGTTGCTGCTTTGACTGAAGGGTAGCTCAAAAAGAGCAATCATCTGTGTCTTCCCAAGCAGCCATTGAGTATTGGACCCTCATTCCAGGATCCTTTCCTAGCTTCGCTGTTGGTAAGAGAGAAACAAAGTCACCATGAAGACCCCATCAAAATATACTAGTCACTAGTCTATGAGAAATACAGAAGAATCTTACTAACTAAGCATTACTCCAAATATCAGTCAATGAGCAATTAAGAATAAGCCAGGAGATTGTGTGATATTTATGAAGGATATGGGTTGTGAATGAAAGATCTTTAAAGGAATGATAATAAAAACAGCAAAAGAAAGTCTAGAAGTAACTCATAGGATGAAGAATACGCATGTGAAAGCTAGGAAAGTGCTTTCGTTTTGTGGTTCCTCATTGTTCAGAGTAATTTTTATGTTATTAGGCAAACAGGAAGCCAAGAATCTGGAAAGTACAACATGAATTGATAGAGAAAGACGGAGGAGATATAAATATTTGTTAATATATAAGGGACAACTAACAGTGCTTTGAGGATAAGATGAAGGTGGCAAAAGACACAACATCCAGGAACAGCTTTTTGTGTATTTCAAGTACATGGCCATACAGAGAGAAGACAGAGATAGCACAGAGATCTAAGAGCTTTCAACTTGTTGAATAATTTGTGTCCCTCATGAAAGGAGATTTGTGGGGAGATAAACTGGAAAACAAGCTGTGTCATTTTATAGAGCAAAGAAGATAACATGCTCCCCAAATAATTTTGTCTTTAATTTCTCATAGATTTTAAAAGCAGAAAAGTCAGTCTCCACAACCTTATTACCAAATAGTATAGCTCATTTATATATTATATGCAGTTTATTTTCTACTTAGTGTGTTCAAATATAATGAAGAAAAAAAAAGTTTCTATACATTCCAGGTAGCTACATATACTTGTCCTACTCATCATTTTCTTCTCTGTGCTCTAAAAAAAAAAAAAAAACTACCTTAAAAATATTGCCCTAAACAAATAAAAATATCTTATTATAGAATAAGCAACAGATTGGTCATTTTCAAAAATTAATCGTGACTGTTACTACTGGGTTTCTTTTTTACTTCTTTGTTTTGTTTTTCCAAAAGTCATTATTTTATCATTACTGAGTAACTTTTCTAAGGAAAATAATTATTTCTGAATATATGTTCTCCTCATATGAAATATCCTCATATACTACAAAATCAACTGATTTTTCAGATTTCCTCAGTAGTGAATGAAATGTAACTCCTAGAAGACTTCTAATTGAGCCGAGTTGTGGAAAACATTACGATAATGCCCTCCAAAAAATTCACAATGCAAGCAAGAAAGTAGAAAAAGCAAGTATAATTTAGATATAAATATCAGGAAATATGCTTAAGAAATACTGTGTTATTAGAGAATGAGCTTTTATTTGTTTCTTATTCAGAAAGACGACATTCTCTTTTATAGAATCATAGAATCTTTAAAATTGGAAGAGACCTCTAGAGTTCATCTGGTCCAACCTCCCTGCACATGCAGGGTCACCTAAAGCATGTAGCACAGGATTGCATCCAAGCGGGTTTTGAGGATCTCCGGAGAGGGAGACTCCACAACGTCTCTTGTTTCAGTGCTCTCTCACTTCACTGCTAAAAATTTTTGCCTTAAGTTCCTGTAATACGTCTTTCTCAATATAATCTTTAAATAAAACAATAGCAATTAGTCTCATTCATCTGCCATTAGGTATATCCTGAAAAGTTGCATTCCAAATAGCTGCTTTTTACACATTTTCTGTTCCATTTACTGTTGCTACCTTCCTTGCAAGATTATTATGGATGGTTACCATGTGTTCATTGGTGCAAGTTTATCTCATCTCTTTCTTTACAGAGAGAAGAGTTACTGATTATTTTGCTGATGTCTTTATGGTTAATAACTACGGATAATGCAGCATCACTTCCTGTAAAATGTCTATTTTCATGTAATTCTTTGTAGTCTCTCCACGATTATTCAACCATATAACGTGGCTAACTGTTCCCAGCAATCTTGTAAGAGGTCACATGGTTTTGAAGTATGAGTTCCTTTTTGAATAAACGTTAACACCCAAAACACTGCAATGCTTGAATTACTTCTAGTGAAAACTCTCTGAATGTGTGTGATTTTGAATTTTCGGAGAGTTTTTTTTGTTGTTTTTAATATCAGCTAGTTATTTTTGAACTTAAATTATTATTAAAGCATGTAAGCAGCTCACAGAAAAGTTATAGCTATTATATAATAACATATGCACAGGAGGGGAAGATGTAGAAAAGCAAGTGAAGAGATGAGCAGGTACAGTGAGAACCATGCATAGCACAGCTGGTTTTGTTGGAAAAGAAGCAGTGATAACTATCAAGAAATTCTGTTAGGCTTTTTGTTATTCCCAGATCCCAAATTAATTATTACTATGTTATTTTTATTTGTTTTTCTCAATGAAGAGATCAACTGTTCTGAACAATAACGACAAAATTAAGAACGCCATGTTAATGCAATCTTCTTAAAATGTGAGTGAAAGCAGTCATAAAGACAGCCACTGCTAGATCTTTCTCATATAATCACATTGATAGCTATGACCACTGATTGATGGACATCTATAACAAACTTGCTATAGGTTTACTTACTGTCTTGTGTCTTGTTGTTCATTACATTGCATCCTTCTAAAACTTCATTGAACCATCTCAGTGGAGGTAGTCAGGTCTATGGGGACAGAAAACAAAGTACAAAGCTGTGAAGTGACTTCTCCAAAAGGGCAGATCATACTGGAAGGACCTATAAAAAGAGTCAAATCAACTGGATCTTATTCCATGCTTCAATCCTCATCTTTCTTAAAATATTATATAAAGACAAATTCAAATCAAATAATTTGAATGTAGTTTACATCTCAGTGATCATTAAAACCTTTGTTTTTTTTCTCTCTTTTTTTCTGACAAGGGGGTAGAGAGCCATAAAGCGTACCTCGGAGTGGCATTTAGCAAGAATATCTCCAAATAGGAAGAAATGCTTGACATCAAGGGTCCCAGTTCAAGTCACAAGAGAACGTGCAGAGCCTGACTACACTCAAACCAAGGAAGATTATGAGAAATTTATTTTCTTTTATTATTTCCATCTTCCAGTCCTCCACATAATGGAGGGGCTGGAATAGGGGGCAAAGAAGGGCTTCAAGAAATTCTCTTGCTACAGCCCTGTTGTTATGACCTTAATCTGAAAACATGAATTCTACAAGCAAGCTTTCTTACATGAAGTCTCGTATCTATATTATAATTATTTATTCTGCACATATTCAAAGATTATTTTCACAGTTATTGAATATAGATCTGCTTGATTTTGTAGGTGACTCTATATGGAACCAGAAAATTTGTAAAAGTACCTAAATATTTTTGCTGCGTATCATTTAAGAGAGCTCTTATACAGGGCAAAATAACAGAAATCTGTACTACTGATAACACTGATAATTGTATCAGCAGCATGTAACATTCAGATTGATTACCTGAAAAACAGCTATGTGGTTTCGAAACTTTAGTGTTTCTTCATGGTGCTGTCATGTGCACATGAACACATGTACTAGCTCAGGTATCATTATATATGCTGCATTGCATCACACATATGTACTAGCAGTTAAGTTTTCAAAATTAAAAAAAGAGAAAAGAAAAAAGGTATCAAATATTCACTTCCATCAAGTTTGATTCAGTATTCTTTATCTTAGATACATTTTAAATGAACATCATCAGTAATTGCCTCTAAGAGCAGGTGATGGACATTTTGAATGTTCTGTCTCCATTACTTAAGAGGAATGTAGAGAAATGAGAATTAGTTCTTGTGGAAGAACTGTACTGAAATTTGTGGCTTATGAAGAAAACTGTACTGATGATGAGATAGTAGACACTTGTTGATGTTTTTGCCTAAATATGGAATGCATCCAGGTTTTGAGTTGTTTTCTTGATGTATTTGTCAAAAAAAGATGAATCTAACAAACTCAGATTATGCTGCAAGGACTTCTCACTAGTTTAAGACTTGGAGACCCTATGTGTCCAGGTGTTGTATATGTAGGGTTTGTTATTTTCTTTTTTTATTTTCTTTTTCTTTCTTTATTCCTTTTTGTTTTATGCAAGCCCCTTGTTTGAAACAGCAAATTGTCCCTGCCCTTCCTCATTGCAGCTTTATTTGGCAAGAATATAAGATATTTGGTATGTTCTTGGAGAGAGTAGATGATGCATTCTTCCTAATACTCACCTCTAGCTTTGCAAGAAAATTAAGTCAAATTTTGCATAGATGAAATACAGGAGAAATTCATCTTTTCTTGATAAAGTTAACTAGCATAAGACTAGAGAAGGACTCTGCTTTCCATATAATTATTAGTGGGCATGGAAATCTTTTTCCCTCTTTCTGTCTTCTAAATTACTCACAATTTCTAATAACTCACATACTTAAAACTAAAATTAGGTCAATTAATTCTTTAATTATCTTCCCTGATGCAATGCTTCACTTTTTCATATAAAACAGCATGTATGGATGGATACATATGTGGCTAGAATGTTATGCTTTACAACTTCATGTGCAGTAATATCACCACTTTAAGTATCAACTCAATTTTATTTTGTTATTCCTACAATATTAGGTCAGCAATGGAAAGAGTGCCTAATAATTACCAGCTCTCCCTTATAAAAGCGTTACTTTCCTAACATATTAACTTTAAGGTGGAGACTGTCACATAATACCTGTGAGTTTAGAGTGAGGGACCCACAAGTATAAAGACACTATCCATAAAACACAAATAACAGTTATGTTTATCTTCTAGCTAGGTGGGAACAATAAGGTTGTGTATGAATATATCATCCTTTTCCTCTTTTGAAATGTGACCTTTGATCTCTGTAACTACTATCACATAAACATCACAGTGCAAACATGTCATAAAGAGTGGTGTAAAGTTTTTCCTTCCTAGTGCTTTGATGGCTATAAAGCCCCTTATTTGACCGCAGAATATTTTTTTGAATGTTACAGGCATTTGCTCTAGAACATGCTTTGCGTATTTTCTGTAGCAATTTGGCTTCTATACTTCATTAATTATGCTTTACTGAGAATATATAGAGCTTACTTAGGTCGTATCCAGCATACCTGCAAGAGGAAAAGTAAAAAGATAGCTTTTTATCCCTGATACTTTTCCAAACTGGGACTGCAGACATTGTATAACGTGCCACTGGGTAAGTGGGCAGCACAAGATGGACAAGGTTGAGAAATGACAGCAAGTGAAAACTGATTTTGTTGTTGTTGTTTTCCTTACTATAGTGACACAAAAGCAAGGTAGGGGATCACAACTCCAGTTATGGAGTTATGACTTAATCCACTAAAACAGAGCTGCCAGGCAACAACTGAGTATGCCATCTACACATATTAATTTAAAAAAAGTTGTCTAGTATCCACAAGACAGGTTATTACATATCAAATTATTTAGCTCTGTCCAGGGGTGACTGATAGAGGCATTAATGTAGCAAACAAGTAATCTCAAATTTTTTTACATCATGTCACTGTGCATGGTCATGGGGGTCCACGAGGTTCCTCAGCACCCACTTGACTGAGATCATCTCAGGGCCTTATTGCGATTTCCTATCTGGCATAGACTCCTGACTGGTAAAAATTTGTAGATATGTGGAGTCTCCACAGATAGAGGTATTCCTAGGCCAGACAGATTAATCTGGAATCAATCCCCAAATACTTGCTTGTTCTTAGAGTCTTAATCTCAAACATTTAAGGCTTTATAGCTCCTCTTTGAGAGGGAATGCTTGATTTGGAGAAAGCAAGTACAATTTTAATAAAGATTAAGAACTCATCTATCTACATTTTATGAAGCATAAGAGCAATAGACATATTCAGACAAAACAGCCACCTACATGTGCCTCTCTCCCTTAATTGATGGGTAGCCGCTGGGCTGGGATCCAAGGTGATGTAAAGTTCTTTCCCACTGCTATGACTTGTCTCCTGAAACACAGAGCCTTGTCTCACATCAGCAACAGAAATTATGCTCTCTCTCATTCTCAGTTGCCAGTGAGACACTATCAATACAACCACCATCCATCCCCTTTATAATCATTCTCCCGTCTCAGGTTTCTCAGATAATTCCCCCAATGAAATCCACAGTTTAGTCTCCACCCCCTTGCTAGGATTCAAGCTATAGAAAATTGTGTGCCATAGAGAAGGCAAATCATTAAGGACAAATAAAAACATTCGTAGACTGTAAAGAAAAATACATAATTTAGCCTTAGGTAAAGTATAGACAAAGGAGCCACACATGAGTCTGGTAGCCATAATGCTTAATAAAACTTTGAAAAATGGTCAGATGGGTACACCATTGAAATATGGGAAAATCAGAACCGTTTAAAAAATTTCAGGCATATGGAATACAAGCAGATATTTAATTTCAACATAATTCTTTTTTTTTTTTTTTTTTTTTTTAAGATTCTGTTTTGGAGATTTTGATTTTAATTTAAAATAAAAAAAAAAAAAAAAAAAGCACTATGTCAGTTTTATTAAGAAAGACACTCCCTAATTTATCATACCATAACCAAATTAACCTTGAGAACTACTAATCAGTAGGTATCTATTATACAACAAAGCATTAGCCTTAGCATGTACAATGCCTTCGGCATTCAACAATGCATATTCTGGAAATAAGAATTCCTTTGTCATTTGGCCAGCAAAGCAATTATCTTCATAGTTCATGATTTGTATAATACAGGTAAAATGAGGTGTGTCATTTGCAGAAGCTCATACAAAATTAGCATTTGGGTTCTTATTTACCATCTCTAACTTCTTAAATACTTACAAGTTCCTGAAAATCTTAAGTTTGTATTTGTATAGCCCACAGTTTGTCTTTCTGTACCAGTTTTTTACCTTCTATCCCCTGCCAAAACTTAAAAGAAAATCAGAAAGCATCTTTGAAGATTTCAGTGTTCAGCATCCCTCTCAGTTTGTTTTTCTGTCTCTAATGTCAAGTATGCACAAGTGAGATATACATGCTAACATGTTTATACATTACATCAGTGGCTCCTTGTTAGCATTTACCTACTAGTTTGACGAGTATTTTAGGTCAGATCTCAGAGCCATTTCTGGCCAATGAGTTGCAGCTCAACTGAAGGTAGCCTCAGGAGGAGAGCTCTCTGTTGCCTCTTTCCCTGCCTCCTTTCCATTCTCCTAGAGCAAAAAGTGATGTATATCCTGCGGACAACACCAGTAGCAAAATGTGTCATAGAGTTATGCTAGTTTACATATTATTTATTTAGCGTTATTTACACTAAATAATGCATATGCTATTATAAAAAGTATTATTTATGTTTAATTAATCCTCAGTCATTTCAGTGGTGTCACCAGGATGCAATTTAGAATATTCCACATATATGTGAGCCCAAAGTCAGGTAGCTTATATGCAACTTTCTTACTTCCTTATATGCCCTATAAATTAGTCAAGTTTTGTACTACTTGATAATGACAACAAATCTTTCACTGATGATATGACATCAAGTGACAGCAACTCCTTCTACACAGCTTTTAAGTGAGTAGGTTTTACTCAATTATAAACTACTATTAATATAAAATAACTAGTAATCTGTAATCAAATTTCACATCATCATCCATATGACTTCTTGACAGTCTATGACAAGACTTTATATTTTAATCACTGAGGTATGCAGATGTTCATCAAACTGCATAGTAACAACCTATGTTATTGCTATGAGACCTTCTGAGAGCCGTGATTAAATGTATCTTCAGCATCCACCATGCACAAGTCTCATCTAATTCACTAGAACCAAATGGCTAAAAATGAGTTAATAATATCATAATCATGCATTCAAAATTCTTGCTCATTTAGAATACTAATATTTATCTAACTATAGACTGTATTTGGTAGGAAGAAATCCCTGATCTGATGAACCAAGTTTGTTTCATGTACATTTTCTTAAATCATAGGCAACTTCATTGACTTCTTTGTCCAAGATGCTGTCACTAAAATAAAAATAAATAAATAAATAAATAAATAATAAAAGTTTGGACTTTTTTAAGAATCATATTTTCCAGAGGACTTCAACAAAAAAAAGGACTCTTGCCAGAAACTTATCTGCAACAGGATGAAGTGTGCATAACATATATGTGTAAAAACAGGAGGAAGATTAAGAATTCTTCTATACGTAAAGACACATTGGTCTTCTCAGAAATCACCATCCAAAGTAACATGATATTTTTGCAATTATACAATGAACAGATATCTAACTTTGAGAATCTGGGAAGAAATGATTTCAACAGTACACAGGAAGGAATCTTTGTGGTCTGAAAGAGAAAACGTCAAACTCCAAATCCAAATGTCTTAAAAAAAAGCGTAATTCAATTTGTTATGTTATTTTTATTCTATTAAAAATCATACAAAGCTTTCTCAATGTCAGAAGTCTTGAATGCATTGATATTTGAACATAGGTTCTGTCTTTTCAAAAGGCTGAATTCTCTAAAGCTGTATAACACAGAAATGGTTTCTGTTTTCCTATTCATAGGTGTTATAAAAACCTAATAAAGTTAAGTGACTAAAATATTGGTTTTGTAGAGGAGAAGAGATACTTTCTGCCTGCCTTAGAGAGGAAGACAAGCTTTGGTGGCCTGTGGCAATGCAAGGGCATCCTGTCCAGTGACACAGTCAGTCTGTCTCCATGGAAGGCAGCCCTTAATAAGTTGATGTGCAATATTATGGAAGGTGTAGTTAGTGGATTGAACACAGTATTAAAAATACAACCTTCCCGGTCCAAGTAAGGGTTAATATAATCACTCATTTATATTTCTCTTTCCTCTAATATAGTAGCTGCATCCTGAAACAAGCATAATGATGCTTTTCTCACAAGGGTATTTAATTAATAGAAGTTTATAATATTATTTGAAGATGAAAAGTTCTTCAGATGTCCTCTTGTGTGAAATTGCTACTCATTTGAGTCAGGTGGAAATTGTATTATCTTCCAGGAGACTTTTTACTGAATAAGAATCTCATTTTTAACTGTTAAATTCAAATACCCATGCAAAATAACTGTTCATTTATCTCTTTAAATCTATGTGACAGATGCTAGTACTTCTTAACATTATCAAGACTTATGATGCCCATGACACAGAGTTTTTGTCTCTAAAACTTTGCCATTGTCTTCCTTGCTAATCCTTCCTTTAGCTATGACAAAGAGAGAATGATTGCAATAAATTCCTTTTTTTTTTATTTTATTTTTTTTAATGAAACACACTGGAGTGTCTTGATCACAGTTGATGAGTTATAAACAACGATATAGCCTCTCCTTAAAAAAGGTATGTAAAATATACCTTATAAACTAAAATGAGAGCTCTTGCATTACTAGAGGACTTCTGTTTTTATTGTTGTGTGCAGTGTAATGTTTCCTCTTAGTGAAATGTAGAATAGATATTTTTAGGGTTTATTTTTGCCTATTCACAGAAATTATTAAGAGCTTGGTGTGAGCTAAAGTTCATGGAAACACCTACTCAGTTCTGTGAAAGAAAACTACATTCATGTGCAATCTGCAGTTGGTCAAATATCTCATAAAACCTGTGAAATTGTTTTGGATGCTCTACTGTGTCATACAAAATAGCCGAGCTTAGGTAGTGTCTTCTTTAAAACGTCTACAAGCCAAAAGGGAAACTTGTTAGACAACTTTCTAAGGTGGGGACTTTTTTTGTGAATAATTAGCCTTGAGCAATGAAACTCCAGAGCCACACCTGGTTTGAATCTTTGATCTATCTTTTTACAGCTAGAACCACCTTACAGAATTTATGCGCTATCCTGGTGTTGCAGGTGATAAAATCATTACTATTGCATACATACTGCAGCAAATATACCTGTGTGTGTGTGTATATAATATATATATTTTAACAGTATTTTTTAAAGTTCATTATTTAATTATGTTGAAAATGTAATGTTTCCTCATTGTTGATTTTAGTGTGGTTTAATCCCTTGTCTGCTTTGTTATTTTTTCCATGATGCTTCTTAAAGATGAAACTCAGTGACACATTCTTTCTTGATAGCATCAGTTATAAGAACAATATGTACAATAAGTGTGCTGACAATGCAGTCTTTAGTCCAACCAGTCTGACCTAGTTAGTAGGTACACTTTTATCAAAGACTGTAAATCGTAATACATGTTGATTCACTATTTACAACATTTGCATATTATTATGATTTTTGTGCATCATATCTTTTTTAGATAGGCATTTTAAATAAGGGAATAAAGGTCTTATGCTTTTAATGTTTTTAACAAAGCCATATATGGTCTTCTATAGAGTGACTAGAGTGAACTAAATGATAATGAGTTTCTCCTGTGTCTTAATTCTTGATGCATTTCCAGCTCTATCTATAACCTTGGGTAAATCCCCAAACTTCTCTGTCTAATACAAGAATAACATAGAATTAATTAGTTATGTATTTTTTCATTTTGAAGATTATTAGCTTGATTCTCCTCTTGTTTACATCAGTGCAATAACTCAGTTGAATGAATCTCTGGCTATGTAATTTAGGGAAAATCAAAGCCAATTCTTCCTAACTTGTTTCTATCATCATATTTAATGTTACAATAGACCTATTTAAGTTCTGTAAATACACTCTGGATTTACCCAAGTTGTTAGGAAAAAGGTCAAGAATGAAAGACTTTTTTCCTTCAATCTATTTAGCAATAGTTACTTCTGCTATTTAAAATTAAGAAGAATTATCTGCTCTCTATTAAAATTCTAGATCAATAAAAAAATTCTGGTTCACCAGACTATTGTGCATTCAGCTAACAAAATAAGCCCATTTCTGTGGAAATACCATCTCTAGTGCTAAAATTTTACTGTCCATGGTTCTTCAGTAACATCAGTGCCACATGAACTGGGTTCATGTGGCTTATTGAACCTGCTTCACTTCTATTCCTCAAATAAACATTCGAATTTACTAAATTGAAATGGTTGATATCAATAAGTCACCATGTCATTAGTGATTAAATAGTAGTCAGATATCTGTGAACTATGATTGTTCCATATCTTACAGAGTGTTGAAGGAGTCAGATTTACTTTCATACCTAAAAGGAAATTCAAGAGGACAATACATCTACATAAATTTGTTTTTAATATTGGCATATTTAAAGAAAAGGACTTGCACATTCCTGCATGTTTTTGCAATTAAGCTATTATTTGAAAAATAAAATGTATAAGAGTTAGAATAACTTAACATAGAAAATGACACTATCTTGTTTATTATAAGAAACTTTAGCCAAATAAATGCTTTATAAGTATATAGAAAAAAGTTTTAGTTATACTTAAGGTATAACTGAGATGATAATAACCATATTATAATGTACGAAACAAGGGTAATTAGTCATGCATGTGTGTATACATATATGTATATACACATATATACATAAACAAATATGCTCTATTTATGTGTGTATCTTCATTTAAGCTTCATGAAACCATATCAGAAACACAGGTTGGATTATTCTCTGAGATCAGCTTTAGGAAATTCCATTTTAGGCCGAGGTAAATGTCCAGAAAGGAATCAAGAGGTAACGGTTCTTTAGCTTGTTAAATTTTGCTATTATTTAATAGACCATTTTAAATTGTTTTGTGCATTTGTATTTCAGAAAAATAAAACATATTTATATAGCTGAAACTCATCTTCTGATGAATGCAGAGAGGTCCTGAACATCAAGTCTTTCTCTGTTTCCAAAATGCAAAAAGTTATATTTTTTTCTCATTGTAATCCTCCTGAAGCAAAAACACTTCTGATTCAAAAACAAACCCATCTCCCTCTACCTGAAGGCCAAGCTGATTCCTTTTTACCCTATGATTAGTCACAGATGCCCTACCTCCTCCTGGCGAGGAACTGACCACTCCCTTTGTATTCTACTGAAGTCGAAGTCCTCAAGCTCAGATCAGAGTGAATTAACATCATGATGTGGTCCAATGAGGTACAATCTAATTTTTTTATTTGTCTGCTCCAGCGGGCAGAAGATAAAAGTGTGGGAGAAACAACATCACCACATTAGAGAGACTTAACCTGGTCAGTTTTACAGTTGCAGCATTCTGGTACTTTTAGTCTCTCATTATCTGGGCGTGTGTTATTTTTTTATGATCAAACTAACATCTGGTTCTCTGAGAAACTCTGCTGAATCTGACACCTGAGTGGTACTTTTGTCAGAACTTCATATAGCATTTTTTCACCTACAGTGCTTGCAATGTTGCAGTTTCCATTGAAGACTGAAAAAATTAATGCTTAATGGGAAATAAGTCTCTTAGGCATCTTGAAAAACAGGGAAATGTGGTTTGTGTCTGGCTACATGCTGCCTTTCATGATAAGATACCAAATAACAAGCTCAGTATATAGCTTCTTTTTAAAGCCTATACAAAATACTTTTGGCAAACTTACAAGTGTGCTAAAATTCACTTCAATTAGCCTTTTACTTTGGGACTGATGTATTCAACCACTCTAAACTTTTTCTAACTGAATTGATAGCAACAGAATCAGAGGCCTGACTAATATGTCAATATATTACTTAGAGTTATTCAATATATAGCTTAGAGCTATTGTTCTAGGTAGTCTCCTAATTGCCCTTATTTCCACTCAAACTGCAATTTCTTTTTTTAATTCTTCTATTCATTCTGTGGCTACATACATACAGTGGGCTTTCCTGTTTGTCATCTGTGTTCTTAAAAGCTCTGGATTTTTGATTAATTTTCACTTTCATACTCAGGAATCACAACTTTTTTTACTTTGTTCCTTATTTGCCCTGCTCTGCTAAACCTCCAGCCAGTGATGTGATGCTTTAGGATGACAAGGCACTGTGCTATGAACCCTAAACAAAACACAATTAAAAGTTCTTTTCTGTTCTGAGAATGAGGATAGCTGAGAAAGAAGGAAGGAAAGACGGAAAAGATGAAATACTTATCTAATCTGAATACAGGAACAAGTCAATAGACCACATAAGAAATTTTACCTGCTCAAATTTCCCATAGGGTCAGCAAATTTGGGTCAGCAATTCAGCTACTCTAATTCACAGCTGAGTGCATTAACTTAAACCAACAACAATTTTGGTTTAAGTTAATATGCTGGGTTGAGAAACTGGTTCCCATTCCCTCATGTGGTCTGGCTGTGTGGAGGTAACTGCTAGCAAAAAGGTGTGGCGGACCTCTCTTGGGCTATCTTTCTAAAATGTCTTGTCATTTATTTTAGCACTAGATTCATATAATTATAAAACCAACAAACATTAGAAAGCACAAGAGGACTGAGAAAAAAAAAAGTAGGAAAATAAATAAGCTTTCACACCTCAATGTAAGCTTTAGTTTTCACTTCAAATAGAACTAAACTGTTTCTTTATCCCAGCTGGTTTATCTGTCCATAACGCTTGAAGTAAGATTCACTTTATAAAACTGTGATTCTTCATAATATGTTGTGGTTAACTATAGAACTTAACACATCTTTACTCTTTCCTTTGCTCAATGTTAAGCTCATTTTTTTAAGCAGGTACACAAAGATGGTTTCCAGGGTGCGCACAAGATGCAGGCTTCTTACCATTCACAGGAGACTCAAATTACACCTGTGGGGTGTTAAAAGCAGATCAAGCATGCCCAAATGAAAAAAATTAAGTTTGTGCAATATTTTCTTTCCTTATATGGTGTAACCTTGAGACAATAGCATGCACTCTTCATCTACGTTAGCTGAAACGAGAAATACCTTGTGACTTGTTTGAAACTATATCTTTTGTATATTTTTATTTTCTATGCATGTGTGCAACATGCATGCAATATAGGTTTGCATAAATATACAAACAATTATTATAATCTTTAAGAGTTTTGCACTGGTACTCATGTGTCCCTCATAAAAATACTGCTTTTATTACTGAGCAAGAATCAATTCTTATGAAAGTATTTCTGTGTTAGGCAAATTAAAGGTCTTTGCTGTTAATATTATTTTAACAGAGCTGATAATATTAGCAGTACTAATGCTTCTTCCACATCATTATCGAGTGTAGACATAATCTTCATGTTTTAATTAAGGACACACATGGCATTCATATCTGTGTTTTGGCAACACTAGACTTGTCCTAACCCAACTGAGGAGCAGACATCAAGGTTCAGAGCCTTTTAACTGCGTTATGACCCAGTGGTTTTGTTAGTCCCATGATAACTAAAACTCTGGGTTAGGTATTCTGGAACAACAGCTAGAGAAAAAAAAAAAAACAAAAAAACTAACAAACAAACAAAAAAAACCCCACAAAATACTCAATAAAAATTAGAGTTCTCAGGAATAATAGAACATTTAACTGTTTTGTAAAACTAGGTATTTTGTATAAGAATATGATGATAGTCATTTAGGCAGTATACGAAATAACTGTTTCTGAAAATCAAAGCTGATAGTACTGTGATTCTTTGTGGAGTTTTACAGTGGGTAGGTCATTTACAAGAGTATTTTTTTCATGATAGATTTAATGTGACCATCAAACTGTCTGGCCTTTTTATCTTCCATGATAAACAGAATATGACTTCAATTTGCTGTTAGTAATAATAATAAAAAAAAATTGTCAAAAAAGAAAAATAGATAATAACATGCAAAAACAAGCTCACAATTGCATTGCTTTGCATAGATTTTTTCACTGCTTCATATGCTGTTTTAAGGTATAATAATTGTAACCTTTGATATACTATCTCCTTTTTTTTTTATCTTTAGTACCTTTTCAGATCTACTTTTTCCTCAGTGCAAAGTTTCCTGAGTTCATTGTATTTCTACAAAACCTCTAAAACTTGAACTGAGCCTCTTTTACTGAGGGAAACTTTCAGACTCTTTAAGTCTAATATTTGTTTCCTGGCAGATTTTTAAAAGATAAATTATGTTTGTCTAAACCTGACATCAGTGTTTGCCTGGTTACCACACAACATTATTTAGTGCTTATCTGTTTGTTTATTTTTTCATCCACTTTCAGGACAGCTGTTTCTCAGGTCAGTCTCCTGGAACAGTTCTGATACTCAGGATAGTATCTTTTAGTTTCAATCATACTTATAAACAAAACATTATTCTCCAAATGTCACAGCACTTTTTTTTTTGTATATATAAAGGGAAGCAAAAAATGGCTGATGGAAAGGCATGACCAATCTTAGGAAATGATACATTGTTAAAATGGTTTTAACATATATATATATATAAAACTTCATTTAGATCTGTTTATAGTCAAAGAAGATTTTATTATTTATATTTATACCTTTTTTAATTTTAAAAATGACTCCTAGGAAAGTGTAAATTACATCTGACACTTCAATAACACATTCCACATGAGAAATATTAGCTATTTTTGTCCTTACTTCAGTAGAGTTGAGTGGCTTAATGTCTATCAGAAAACCTTGAGGCAGTTGGGGAACTGCTGTTCATATCTACTTTATAAGTGTGATCATTTTTGTTTGTCATTGCCATTATAGTCTTTCAGACAGGAAATTCTCTGAAAAGTGAAAAGGAAAATGACTTCAAAATAATTTAACTAAAAAAAAAATTTATAGACAGCCAAATGCTGCACTTCTTACTCAATCAAAATGTCCTTTGAACCAAAGAGCTCAAGCTTAAATAGTCATTTTTGCCCATGGACAGTATGCAGAAAATAAGTACAATTTCAAAGACTTGTAATATGAAATACAGAATTGTTACTTCTCACTTTATAAGTGATTGTGTAAGGGAAGATGAGGCAGAGAATTTCTACTTATTGACACCATTTGTAAGAAACTGTGAACACAGGCTTGTTTCCCAGTCATTGCACTTTTTATATCTGCATAAAACTGCTGATTTTATTGAAACAGATTATGACAGCATTGATCGTAATGAAATGACTTGAGAAACAACCCTACAAATTCCTCCAAAATATTAATATGCATGATGAAACATACTTGGTTACACTACAATTAAGTAGAAAGTAACTTGTCGGGACTATTTTCTGGTATTTTCTTGGACTGCTTTATTCATAAAGATCTAAATGACAGGCAGTATCTTCTCCCTCAAAAGACTGTAAGCCACATGGATTTATACAACCTCTGAAGTTCTCTAGGACTCACTGGTTCATTTCTCCATATTTTACCATACTTACACTTCTAAACCCACATCAAACCTGAAGAAGACAGCTTGCCCTTTCACAATGATTGCATTTTCCTGGTGTGTTTATCAGTTTTCTGATAACCAGTCACTCAAAGTTCATGTAAAATGAGACTCAGATGTGAAACACACTAATGTCCTGGATTTCAGTGTACAGCACAAAGGAGGATGATTTAGGAAACCAAAACTACCTTCAGACAGTTTTGACTACCCTTACTTACCTGTATTTTTGTAAAAAGTCCAATCAATGAAAATGATATTCTGTAAAGGAATCACACTGAACAGCAAATGTATTTTGCTTTCAGAGAACTGCAAAAAGGAAGAGCTTTCTTACCAGTTTAGTCTTTTCTCTTCTTCTTTTTTCTTCATTTTCAGAAGAATATATGTGTGTTGTTCTCTTAAACAAGGCTAATAGTTACTGGAAAGACTAAGGAATGCTCTGAAGCCTATTAGTGGCATGGTATGAAACCCAAGATGTGATGTGCATCGTGATATACAAAGGTTGGTAGTGATTTATTGGCATGGTTTCCACTTACTCAAGTAATCTAGCCAGCCCACATTAATATATGAAAACACAAAATACACATTAGTTTTCATTTCTAGAAAACTTGTATCTGTAGGTAGAAAACAGGTTCTATTGAGTCTAGCAATAGTAAGTTGAGCTCAATATTAGACAATAATATGTCCAGTATTTAGAATTTAAAGGAGCAACTAAGGAACAAGGTGGAAGCCTGGAAGCATTATTATTTAAAAATATATTTCTTCTAGAAAAAAAAAATAGCTTCATAAACAAAAGATGAAGAATATCTGACTCGGTGCCAAATCTGCCAATAGGGTCTAACAGTTCTTGAGGAGC
This sequence comes from Nothoprocta perdicaria, assembly GCF_003342845.1. NCBI lineage: Eukaryota > Metazoa > Chordata > Aves > Tinamiformes > Tinamidae > Nothoprocta > Nothoprocta perdicaria. The sequence goes on along the minus strand of NW_020455866.1, from coordinate 3,018,251 downwards.
ATAAATTGATTTGCAGCCAATGTTTCCAACTACTGCAATAAAATAACCAATATGAACCACATAATTCTGACAGAAGCACAGTCTGTTAAGACAACAATCCGGTTTTCTGACATCCTAATCTCTGATAAGACTTCAGTTGATGCGAGTCATTTGTATGATGTCTATAGTAGAGCTACAACAATGTTCAAAGGCTTAGGAAACTTCGTATCACTTAGCCTAAAGCTTAGGGTAAAGAAAAGAAGGCTAAGAGAAGACTCCATTACCGTGTTCAGACCTGCTGCAAGAACACAGAACAGATAAAAGTGGGAAGGTATTTTGAGGTAAATGATTTCGATGGAAACGATCTTTGAGAAGACGGCAAGATAAAAGGTAAGATGCCACTAGGCTGAACAGAGAAGGATCTTTTCCATGCCATTTAAGAACACCTCATGACCTATCAAAGAGGGCCGTATGCCTGCCTAGCTTTCTTCACCATCCTGGATTACTTTCCCATCACTTTGCTCCCAGAGAGACAAAGTGGTGAAAAACTCTTGGAAAGCACTCTGATCCCTAGCAGGGCCCCTCACTGCACCTAGTCCGCTGCCCCAAGGACAACCAAGCCCAAGTTTCTCCCCACATCCAGCCCCTCCCCAAGTATCTTGCTCCTGCACCTGATACAGCCAGCACCATGTTGCTACATTATGCATACATTTCCAAAAAGCTCTGCACTAGCACTCAGTGGAAGCCCTCAATGACTTCATGACTAGGAGAAAATGAAGCTTTATTCACCCATAGGCTTGAAGACTTGTAAATATGTTTTAGGTGAAGAGTAGAGTATTACAGAAATATTAACCACTTTAGCACTCACAGCAGCTTTTTAAATAAAGTTATACAATCAGTTCATTTTTGGAAGGAAAAACAAATACTGTTAATTGGTGTGTTTTCCCACATTCCTTTGATCACAGTAGTATTTGACAACAATGGAGGAAATCAATCACTGGCACTCCTGGGTCTTGGTCTTCAACTGCGGCCTCTGAACAAACGACAGAAAAGTAATATAAAAAAATATTTGTCTGTGATTTTTTTTCATATTTGGTAGTTTTACACTTTATTCATTCTTTTATAATTCTGAAAGAAGATCTGAATTTCATATTTAAAAAGAGATTTATTGAAAGCACTCTATATTTGGACTGATTTCAACATTAATTGTTTCCACTGATTTCTATCTATATTTAAATTATATGTTTACAATAAAATACTTTGTCACATAGAAAAAAAATGCAATTTAATTCTTCATGCTTTGAACTCATCATTTTTTTTTTGAATGATCAAAAATAGACCTTAGGTTTCCCTTCTATCACATGCTTATTGAACTGCAGTTCATCCACACACACTCTAAAATTCATAAACTTAATGCACCATCCTATCTTATTACATGACATTACCATAACTACCAAGGCCTACTTCCTGAACTATAGAATTGGATTGAATTTTACAGTTTGCAATTTAAATATATTTTATTAGCTTTCTAATAAAATATCTTGATAAAATATCTGTATCTTGAAAGAAAAATTGTACAAAATGTCTTTTTTTGACAGATGAAAGAATGAGCATTGCATTTGAAATGCAGCACTCAGTTATGACTACAAATAACTAAAATTAAACTTTAAAGTGCCATTCCAGATTAAACCTCCTCTAGCAATATTTTTTATTTCTCAATCTAACATCTACAGTGAAAATGATTGCTTCTGTACTTAAACGGGGAAAGAGAAGGAACTAAAAGAGAAGAAATATTCATATTCCAAAGATGACGGACTGGACATGGCATTGCACCAGGGAACACTTGATGGATGAGATATTGCATTATTGGGCAATATTAGGACTGCAAAATTATGTTGTTCCAGTAAATCTGTAGGATAAGACAAATATTGGACGTCCAAAGCCTTTCACACTTACTTAGTGGATATTAATAAAATTAGTCATATAGTCTGATTTCTTTCAAAATTGGTTAACAAGATGCTTATAGCAAACAGTCTGACTTAAATTCTGTGTTTTTTCTGCTTTCTTTTTCTGTCATTTTGTCAGGAAATTTTCATTTTATGAATTTGCTCTAAATTTATTTCATTATAGAATTATTTTTCATCTGTGCATGTGGTCTTGGTAGTGGAAAGAAAAATAAAATTTTCAGGTCTTTCTAACTTAGGGAATTCAAGAGTTTCACTTTTTTTTTTTAGTTTAGGTATCTTTCTATTTGAACATTCTTGAATAATTAGATCAAAATATATTTAGAGGGAAATATTTTAACCTGATAATTTTGCTTGATTTTTGATTTGGAGAGTACTTTTTATGGATCCTTTACTTTGTTGGACATCTTCTTACATCTTCTTACAGTAAAATTATTATTGTTATATGTAACTGGAGGACCTGGGGTGCATTATTCAATGAGGCAGCTCATATTCAAGCTTATTAGAATAACTTTCATATTCCTAATAGATATTAAAAAAAATCTTATTTAGAAAATGCACATAACTTTCAGGTTTGGAGTTTTTTGGAATTGCCTTTTTGCTTTTGTCATTATCATAGTCTTCCTGTGAGTTATGATATAAAACACAGTGACTTAAAAGAGTGTAATCAATCAAAATTTTCTTTTGGTTTTGCTGAAGGCAATAACATTGACCAGTTGTCAAAAATGTTGTATCCTCAAAAAATATTTCATCCTTTTAGAAGATACTGAAATGAAAATTGTTATTATTCAGCAGGCCTTACAACTGATCTGAATTTCTCTGCCATTTCCACCCTCACTCACATTATTTTTCTTTACTTTTTGCATGCAAAGGAAAGAAAAATGTTGTTATTATCTGATCTGTAACACTGCTGAAACAGCAGTTGAGGTCAAATGATAAAGAAAAGGGTAATATTTGAAAACATAATCCTTTTGCTTTAGATTCCAAAGGACACGTATTTAATGGTAAGGCTAGAGCAAGACTTTAACTTGCTGTTGAAACTAACTCTCCAAACAGGTACCTGTCTCAGTTTCCTATCAAAGCAAAGTGGTTGATGCCTAATTGCATCCTCTGTTACTTTTCCGGATCCAGTCCAATTCCTGCTGAAGTTGTCAGAGGGGGAAAAAAAAACCCTCTGGCTTGAGCAAGAAGTTAAATTGGGCTCTCTTGGGTTTATGGTATAGCCCTGGGTGAGACACAAGCCTTTGGCCCCATAATTAATTTATCTGTATTCTACCTTTCAATATTATGGTAAGCTGAGTTAACACTTCATCTACAGTGTGTAATTCTTTTATGATGCATTTCAGACAGTTCGAAGCAAAGTCATATTTTAGCTATCTATGTATAATTATAAACTGAGATCACCATAAATTAGAAGTGGCTAAAATCTGTAGGGTACAGAAGGATCTTACAAGGCTTTTTTTTCTTTTTTTTTTCCTATCATAAAAGTTACTTTTTCAATTATCTGGAATATAGGATACATAAGATGTGGACACTAACACAGAATCTCCTTCTTTGGAGATCTTTAAAACCCGCTTGGACGCAGCCCTGTGCCACGTGCTCTAGGTGACCCTGCGTGAGCAGGGGGGTTGGACTAGATGACCTCTGAGGTCCCTTCCAACCTTAAGCATTCTATGATTCTATGATATATTCTTTTCATGTTTTTTTATTAAATTATTTCTTTATGTATTTTTATATAATATATTTATTATAATAACTTTAAAATTGTGATATCCTGTTGTCATTATATGGTGTTATCCAAAAAAAGTAATGTATGAAAGGATAGATTTTATTTCTGAGAAAAAAATAGCTTTTAAAATCTGAAAGGCTTTTTTATGTCATATACTCATTTTTAGGAAGGAAATTTTCAGCTTTCAAATAAACTTACGTGAAAACTACAGAATAAAATGTAACATATGAACATGTTTCATAAAATGAAACATAGGACAGCAAAAGATCTGGGAAATTTTGGATTGAAATACATTTTAGAAACTCAAGAAAATATTGCACTTTTTTTAAAGTCAATACAAATAGTCCTTTATGATATACTGAAGAAAGTTCTATTCACAAGTCAATAGATAAAGATAGTAGGCAACAAATAAAAAAAGTAAATTAGATTTTCTCACATTCAGAACTGCAAGGCCATTTAGTCTGTACTTTAACAGGGAATTTAAATACAAGCTTAACTTTCTTCTTAACAGCACTTTCATCATTAGAGTTAAGCATATCCTTGAATCTTCAACAACCTAGACCCCAAACATTTAGTAACAATTTTTGAACATCTCTCCTCTGCATATATAGGTCATGAAAGGTGCCTCATACACAAACCTAGGCTTCTTTATGAGTTATCCACGAAAGGACAAAACTTAGTCCCTGAATGTTTGGAAAAGAAGTCTCTCTTAAGATCGAGGGCTGAATGAATGCAAAGGTCCTGGGAAGTGATGGAATGAAAATATTGAACTCACCAACTGAAGGTGTCTTCAGGCTCTCTATCCTCTATCAGGAATGTAGGTTTTATCTCCTACATAGCTGGAATAATACGCATTTATTATTACACATATTGGGAAACATGGTTTCCCATTAAAGCTGGCCAAGAACTTTTTGATAAAGGCTTAATGGCAAAGGATGATGATTTGCCCACTGAAGCTCTGGTCTGGAGCTGAAATCTAAATGCTAATTTTAATATCCAAAACAATTTTTTTTTTTTCTTCCTTCAGAATACCATTCGTCAGCAGGTAGTTTCTCATTAAAATAAGGTTTGCAGAGCAGCTCTTAGCCCTTTAGCCTGTTAGATCAGGGTCTTTAGCAGCACCTAAATTGAAGCAGACCCCCACAAAATCAGATCACAGACTAGCTGACCAGAAAGCAGTTAACCATTTTTATAATATGTATCAGATCTAATAGGTTGGAATGATATTAGAAAACTAGAATGGAAAACATCTTTTTCTCCTAAATATTCAAAGCAGTCCATGGGATTATTTCATGTGGAGAATCGTGTGAGATTAAACTAACTAGATTCATGTTTATTAAACAGACACCAACATCTGAACCTTTTTTCTTTTTCTGTGGTTTTTTTTTTCAGGAGTCAGTAGAGTTCAGCCAATAATTTACAGATATTTTTCACCCTAAGCTAGATGCTACGTGTGATTAGATGAACTGTGCTCTGTATGGTACAGTTGACATTGTTAAGTAACAAATCAAAGTAACATTGATTGTTACTTTCATTGTGACTAACAATAAATGGTGACTACATAACACCTATGTTATAGACATCTGTATTACAGACACCAAAAGTTAAATACATTAATTCTAGATCTTTTGATACTGTTAAGAAAGTTTTATACATTTTATTGATATATTAATCTAATCTAATAAAGGAGGTTGAACAAAGAATAGTCTAAAATAGCCAACAGATTAGATTACTTTCCTGAAATATGAGATACTTTGTGATAAAACTCTGTTCTTAATTATTCAGAGAGAGGACTGAAGCTGGGATATTTTACATTCTATCAAAGTTTATTAACTATGGAGTTACTCATTCTTCTGATGTGAATGTTATCTAAACCTTTGGAAAATCTCCTTTTCATTCCAGTGTACTACAGGGTGTAATATTCATATTTTAAAGGGATGAAAAAGCATCTCTTATTTATCTTTTATTTCTTTCGTCCTATTTTTGCTATAGGTTATGCCTCTAAGGCACATTTGAACACCAACCCTTTTGATCCATCTGATAGAATAGGAACAGAGAGCAGGTGTAGTTTAAAAGAGGAGTCAACCTTTTTTAATTTACACTTCCATAACACTTTTTGCTATTATCTTAACATGGCGCACCCTTATCTGGTCCCTTGGCACATTAACTGAACCAACCTTAAATGGCCTTAGAATTTCTTAGCCTTAGACCATGAAAGCTAAATTCAGAGCTGATCTGTCAGATGAACAGAGAATCCAGGTGCATCTAATGTGGTTTAGAAGTGTTTATCTAAGGGAATTAGATAAATTATGTCTACAGCTATTTCATCTCATAAGTGTAGTTATTTTAAATTTACATAAAATTTAACTCCTGAAGGTGGCAGTATCATAATCAAATCTATATATAGTCTTCAATGCATTCAAGAAAAAAAAAAGTAAAACCCAAATATAACGATGCTATATAAAATGTAATTTTCACAGTAGTGCCACATGTGACTTAAAAGCATTGATTACTGAGAATAATTCTATTTGGCATTTGGTTAGAGATTTGCACTGAGCAATTGCAGTGCTTCTTTCATGAGTCATAAAATTTGAAAAGAACATCCTTTCCCTTAGATGCTTTTTGTCATTTCGTACTATTGATCCCTTTCAATTATTACACTCATTACATACCAAAAACAGTAAATTTGGGAATACTTTATTCTTATTCTCTGTTTTACAAATAACATTTTATGTTATATAGGCATTATTCAATTAATCATAACAAATTCAGTTTATTCACTTCAGAGTGTTTGCTGAACAATGGACATTTCATCCAAAAATCCCAAAGAACAAGCAGACAACTGTTTATCTACAAATGTTATTTATACTATTGTATTCTTTGCTGTGTTTATGTAGGCTGATCACAGAAATAGGGAGCTAAGAGCTGTTCAGTTTCACTTGTCCATAACCTATTAAAGGATGTGAATTTAGGAATAAATCAACTGAAGACAACTTTCTAAAATCTGATATTTCTACAGATATTGTTACTATATATTTCTACAATACTGAAACACAGAGGGGAGGGAAAAAAAGTTTCATTAAGCTTAACAATTATGGGACAAACCTTTAATTTACCTAAACTGAAAACAGAGAACGCAAAGAAGCTGCAAAGTGACCTGTTTTGCAGGTCGCTCCTGCAAAGTCTCTGCGACACCCAGGAAGAATCTCACTCTGGGTCCAGAGGAATGTCACCTTTCTCCTCCCCTATCTCCTTAGAGAAAGCAAGCACTTCAGAGAGGGTAAGCACAGCTTGTCACGCTTGGCTAAGCAGGGTGAACCACCATACAGGGTGGCATAGCTGCAGAAAGGTAAAGGCAGCATGTAGGCACATTCCTCCACGCTTCCTCCTGGAACAGGGAATTTGCATCATTCCTTAGTAATGGCTACACCTAAATGTTGCAAACCAGCCCTCTGCCTGCCTGTCATCAAGATGGCTTAGCACATTTTCCAGTTCAACAGGACTCTCTCTGCTGTAGGGCAGGCTTCTGGTTGTCAGTTTCCTGGAGCAAAAACTTCCAGATCAGTATTTCGCACCGTAGACTGGCTCAGCTCTCTCACTCAGCTTCCCTGTGCCTCTCCCCGTATTCTGCTTTCTCAGAGGTACCTCACAAGTGGCCAGTCCCATAAAGCACATACCATTTATTAAAAAAAATACATATATATATTTGGAGAGACAGAAAAAGTATTGAAAAAGTATTTTAAAATGTTGGAAAAGCATGCATGACACATAGCTTACCTGCTTGACACATGTTTTCTGCACTGGAATGTTTTAGAGTTTGCTTGTGTCTTGCTCAGTCTTACATCTGCCAGTGCTCAGGCAGGTAAAATGCCTTTTCTCTCATGTCAGAACTGAGATTCTCTGCATTTTCAAATCCTCTGTCTTCTACAGCTTCTCAAACCTGTCTAAACCTGTCTAAGCTAGTTCTACAGGGCAATACTTCAAAAGGATTTTTTTCTGTTTAATTTTAGTATTAGGGTTTACCCTCATTGTTTTTGGTTCCTACAGCAAACATTCCTTCATTTACCTGATAAGCCAGGAAGACTTTAGCTAAAGACTCTGTAAAAATGTGTAGACAGCCCCAGTGAAGTTGGAACAGTTGTTTTTGAAGATTTTGCACTCCTACAATATCTGCAAAAGACAGCGAAGATAAAATGACAGTGATGCTGAAAGCCTGTTTATTGTTGTTGTTTTGCCATGTTTTAGGGGGATTAATTCCTGATTTTTTTTTTTTAAGGATTTCACTCCAAAAATATTTTTATCAGTTGACTCTAACAAAAATGCATCTGTCAGAGGTCTACTCCATTGCCTCTGTCCCCACTGCGCCAGGGCAGAATTAGCTCTTCACTGGTGTAGTTACACTCCAAACAGTAGACTTGCTGTGACTTCCTTTTCACTCATGCCACTTGCAATACAGACTTGCTTGTAGACTGAGAATCAGAGAATAAATAAATAATTACAATAAGATTAAAAAATAAATATATAACAAAGGATGGAAGCTTGTGTGTGCAAATGAGGCCTGTAACTCCCTGTTACATCTGAAATGAACTTAGTCTTTTAGAAGAGGCCTGAGTATAACAGGCTGTGTAAACAGAATCATGTCCACATAAGGCAAGCTCACACAGAGATGTTTCTCTTAAGGGATGTTCTTCCTATATATCCTCCTTACAAGAGCAGTTTGCTTTTACATCTCTTTCCTATCTATGTGTCCAGTCATCTCCAGTGACTATCAGACAAAGAAGCCAAGAATCCCAGCTCTTGTTACCTCCTTCCACTTCTTTTCCTCTGAAGAGTAAGACTTTCAGAAAACATTTGGTCAAGTTCCTATTTCTCACTATAATTCAGGCTGTGACTGTATAACCAGAACATTTAGAAGTAAATGAAGGATAAGAAAGGGCCATCTCACTTCCTCCTACACCAAGTTTTCTTTAATGACTGATTTTAAACCTAATATTTCAAAATTAATCTAAATATTTGCCTTTTATACACAAGTCAGATGAAGGCATATCACACATTTTCTTGAATGGAAATGAATCTGTAATTGAAATAAAAAAAAAAAAAAGCCAATGAAATTGCATGCTGAGAGCCTTAAAAGTTAAAGACATCCAAGAGTATTTGATAAAAATTTAGACAGAAATTTGCAAGATCTTTTAGTTAAATAGTTACGAATAAAAAGTTTTACTATTATGCCTGGTTGCTGTACTTCCTGAAAGTATTCACAATATTGTTCTGACAACATGAAAGTGACTGGAATTCATCATAGGGATTTTCTCCAGTTAAATTTATAAACAACACCTGATGCGCAAAGACATTGGAAGTACAGTGCATGGCAACATATTGAAAATCTCTTCCATCTACAACATGTCTGTGCTTGATGATCTAATGCATGTAAACAGGTAATTTCAATTTGTAAATATTTAATTTTATAATTAAATGTGTTCCATAAGGCTTAGTATGTTCTGCAGCATGTTGTGGTTTCTATTTTTATGGATTTCCATCAGAGACATCCTCTAAATAGTGCATTTCAATTGTATCTCAATTTCAGATTAGCAAACAGATATTGGAATCTCATGGGAACCAAGGGCTTCAGAAAAAGATTTTTAAATCAGAGTGACTTGGCTTGGGAGTTTACTTTGGCTTCTGTTCAAGCAGAAAAATCCAAAAGAGCAAATTACAGCTCCACACCCAGTTAGAAAGTCTGCAAGTATTAAGTTGTTTGTTGAGTAGAGAGTCATTGCGTTAGTAATTTTAGCTGTGTTTGTTCTTTGTGGAAGGCAACAGGCTCTTCCAGATAGTTTCAAAATATGGCAGGGCAAAACTTGATCTTATTAAAACTAAGCTTCTACTTGAATTTTAGTTTGATATTTCTCAGGTTTTCTTTATTCTTTTCAGCCAAAATTATTGTTAATATATATTTCTCTGCAAAACATTTTTACAAATGTTTATTTCAGAAATTATATTATTAATAATTATTACCAATTATTAATTAACCATATATTAATTATATTAATAGCTTTTGCTTTAGGGAAAAATAGCAAAATCACAATGTTCACAGCAGACTCTTTTGACTTATTGGGTAATTCTGGTGGGTGTGATTTTTTATTTCTGTTAGAAAAAAATTCACCCCATTCAGATGTAGCTCTCTTTTCACTTGCATATAGGTTACATGTCTGGTAAATGTTTTGCAAGCTTCCTTAAAGTTTTGAATAGAAAATTTCAAGATTATTTAAAGCTATTCCTCACTTTTCTGTTATTTATTTTGTCAGAAATGCTTATCTTTAGGGACAGATTAGGCTTCAGAAGGCAAAAACGCCCAAATTATTAGAGTAATGGTCACATATTTCTTTTTCTTTGCTGGCTTACTAGGAAAATCCTCTTGAAATTTCAATTTTCAAAATTGAAAATTCCCTCCTGAAATTTCGTAACTGAGGAAAAGGTCCTGAGCAAACATGTTGCCTTTGCAAGAGCAATGAAACATTTCAATAGTTCAACTAGTTTCAATACAACTGATCACTTACTCCAGTGCTGCCATCAACACACTCCACGGTGGAGTTTAGCTAACAGTTTAGTTGGAGTTTAGCAAGATACCCAAACTGCCTACAAGCCCAGCTAGTTCATCTGACATAGGAACACTGCTCATAAGAAGAAAATGTCAATATTTGATTTTGCAGAGGGAATCTTGCTTAATCCTTGCTATATTAAACCAGAATGTAGCCCAGAGGAAGTCTGTTATGCAGGAGCCTACGGCACCTAACAAAGATAAACCAGAACAGAGGACCCCAGTGCAATGTGATGCTCTCAGTCTCTCATATGTTGGGTTTTTGCAAACAAGTTGCATAACTTTACAGAAGGTGTAGCTGTGGAAATTGGACATGTGGAGTTGCAGGCATATATCTCAAAAACTTCCTCTGCCTTGTTTACCACTGCAAATTGCTGTGTAGCCTAGTGATTCTTACTGCTCTCTCCAGAACTCAGCTGTCCCTCTGGCACTGTGACTACTGCCCACACTGGCTAGTGCGGTCTGAATTATGCCAGCTGTCAGAGATGACTCCTCCTTCTCATGCCCATGTTTCCAAGCATGCTCTAAGTCAGCATATTTTAATTCATGTATGTTTTCTAGACTAAAAAATGTTCAAATACCCTGTGGATTATTGATTGTTGTGGATTATTATGTGATTATTTTTCAAGTTTAAGAGGCATGAATGCTTCTTTATTGGCTGAATTTGTAGTCTGTAAATGATAGGATACATTTTCTTTTGTCTTCTCATACCTATATGGAATTTCTCATCAACTCAGCTGCAGCATAGACACTGCAGCTTGTTTTACAAGCTATGCAGAAATGGACTGGTAGCATATTCAAATACTGCATAAGCCTTGAGGCTTATTTTCCAGCCATCTGGTAAAGCTTTGAAACTATCATATGTTTAAGACGCTGAAAAGATTGAAGAGCATAAATCTGGTGGAATGTGTGGCATTCCTTTATCTGGAAGTTTACATGTGCTTCTAAACAAATCAGTGTTAGAAAATGTGGTCCTAGACTCCTGTAAAGAGATAAAAGAAACTGAACAGCAGTTCTGCAAGAACTGTGAGAGACTGTGCAGTATTACAAGTTGTTTGGATTCTTGTGTTCATCAAGCAAAACTTTGGTCTTTCATTGAACCTTCTTTCAGGGACAAATTATTTACCTTTTTCATTGCCAGTCCTAATGGTATTTGCCTCCAGAGTTGTTTAAAATAATCACTGTAGGATAATGGATAATATTTTCACTTTAGTGAATAGGTTGAGCCCTGAAGCAGACATTTGATTAGATGACTGACCCTGTGTCACAGAGGAGATATGACAGGAGAGGGATTGAGTCATATGTACAACCTAACTATAGATTAATTTTTCTCTGTTTTTGAGAGTCTGCTTTAGATTTGTATTAAGTGCCTACAGAGATCTATAGGTCTGCGTAGAGAAGATAGGAAAGACCAATCTGTGAATATTACTCTGTGGAAATTTAGAGATAGAGCTGCCATGCAGGTTGCCTAAACTGCACTGTTGACCAGTGTTTCTATAGTTAGACTCTGTGGAATAATGTTTATAGCTAGGTTCTATAACTAAGGAGAACAATGAAAAAAGAGTGAGAGAACAATAAAAGAATAGGAAAAGCTGCATAGGATAGAAGGCCAACCAAATTCAGGCCTGATGTTCCAAATTGCTGAGTTGTCATCCTATCTTATTCCTGAGGAGACTTACAGGGATCACTTGCTCTCCAGGGAACAGTTCAGATCTTGGACTCTTTGATTCATCTTCTTCAGGTCAATTCCTCTTTATGGACTAGGTGTCCCTGCTTGAGCAGGAAGGTTGGACTAGATGATCTCTAGAGGTTCCTTCCAACCTTGAACATTCTATGATTCTATGACTGTACCGAAGGCCTAGGGAGACTGCACTCTTTATTTTATTTACATGAGCTGGAGGCCTAAATTTAGATGAACTAAAGACCCTTTCAGATTAGCCACAAGACTTCTATATTTTTTTTCCTTTTTTTTTGTCCTGTCTTCCTTTGTTTTTTGTTTTGTTTTGTTTCTCCTGGAAAGTTGTGTAATATTTGCCTTTAAAATATCTGTATTCCTTCCTGTATGTGAGAAAAGCAGATACAGAATAGAGATTATATCATTTTCTCATATAAATAAGTGTTTTATATTATTATTATTCTCATGAACTACATCGTGTCTTCATCCCACTTGGGATGGTTCTGTGCCACTTGGGTCCTTGTCTCACTAGGCATAATTTCAGTGCATCTACAACTATAGTCTCTGGCCTTGTAGGTGGATCAAGTAAGATAATGGAGGATATGAAAAACCTCCTTCTCAGAAATGCTTATTTCCTTCCTCAGAATGTATTTCCTCATATTCTTCTGAGATAATAAGTAATCTCAGTACTTCTAAATGTTTTTCCTTGTCCTGGCTAAAGGTTTCATGAGGAAATTGAAGAAGGAGAGTAAATCATTTAACAACTTAGTACATATGGGGAAGCATAGAGGGTAGAGAGGAAATGCTCTTGCAACTGGGGACATCCTCTTCCATCAGAAAAAGACAGCTATAACTGATGAGGAGCTGCTGGTGCTGCCATGGTGGTAGGGAACAAGGAGATCCATAGTATACATGTACTATAATTATGTACACAGAGGAAGATTTTGATGTATAAGGCTCTTTAACTTCAGCTTAACTTTGGTAAACAAAGACAGAACAAGACTCAGCATCTGAGAAATTGTAGTCTAGAGGAACACAAGTTGTAAATATCGTGCAAATTTTTCATGAGGAAGTAAATCTTAAACAAATAATTAGGAGTTGTAATGTGAACTCCAGCACTCAAAGGCTTTAAAACAAAACAAAACAAAACAAAACAAAATATGTTTGTGAATTATGTCCTCTGTACTTTCTAAAGGATGGCAAATATAATTATTATAATGATCCCCTCTAGCCTTAAAATCTATGAATCACTTGCTCTTGCACAGCCGGCTGAGGGGAAAAGGATTTTATTGCACCATCTAGCACTGCTGTACATAAAACCACACCCCAAAGGAAAGGTGATTGAGAGGAAATTGGTGCACTAGGTTAATGAAAAGCAGTAGTGACCAGTACAAGCAAAGGATTCTACTATGCTGCTATCTGTACTACTGCCACAGTGCGAGGATGACAAGGAGAAGCATCTGGACACCAACAGCCGAGAATGAAACCCAGCTCTTAGGGATGATCTACCACTGAGGCTGATGATTCAACTCTTTTTTCTGTTTGATATGTCTGTGCAGAGGCACTAGCCCCTGTACATCCATTCTTGCAGAGTCCAGAAAAACATTAGATGAAAAAAAGAAAAGAAGCTTGCAGGTGCAACCTGAGCTCACCACAGCCACCACAAACTATTTGCAGATTCCTCAAACCTTTCCAGATTGGCTCCTGCTATATGAAAACAGGTCAAACCTGCAATGCATACCTCTCTGAGGTAAATAATAAAATTTAAAATCAATCAGAAGAATGTGAAGATTTTGATGATGTTTCATCTAACCATTTCAATTTCAGTTTTAAGGTTTTAAAATGTCAATATTTCTTTCCAGGAAATCAGAAATGCCAAGATTAGGCAAACAGGTATGAAAGTATCACATACTGTTTTCCAGCCATTTCTAGTGATCAACAACTAAGTAGACTAGAAATAATGTCTATTGTGAAGGGTTTTTTTTTTTTTTTTTCAGATTGGTTCTATTCTTGATAAATCATGACCCAAATTTTAACAAGCTTCTTAAAAAATATTCATAGTCAATATTCAACTATTTCAGCTCCTGACCTATGAATTTGCTATAAGCTGAAAGAACTATGTTCAGTAGAGAGACTGGCTGCCTACTTTTTGCTGTCTTAGTATTATGTATCATTGTCATTCTCAGCATTTTCCTATATCTAGCTGCACCAGTAGACTAAGATTGATTTATTATCCTTACCTCAGCTTTTTATTTTGACAGCTGTTCATAAAAAGGTCCTTTAAAAGGTCCATGTATTTTACAACCAAATAACTAATAAAATTCATGACATCCACAGCAGTCCTATAAGGTTAAATGTGACGGCTAAACACATTATCTATAATCTTCATTTTCCTTTATTTTAAAATATTATTTTTTATTATTTCTTATACATTCTTTAGATTTCTCATTTTAGATGTTTTCCTTTCAAGTTTGAAATGACTGAGCAATCACTAAGAGGGAAAAAATGAAAGATTTACATTCTAATAAAGTCTCTCTGGCCCATCTTTACAAAAGTTTGTTTGTTTTCACTTGTTATTACTATTATTAATACCATTACTAGTAATACAAAACATTTATGTAGCACTGTAATTTTTATAAGCGTGACTATAACCAAACTCTCTTTCCCAGGAGGCTAACTATTAATTAACAAAAATATAAGCACAATTAAATTCAAACCAAAGTCCAAAGGAGAGAGGGCAAAGGCAATATCTTAATAGAGTGCCATAGGCTTGCATAAGGAATACGCAGTGTGCCTTTCTGGATTTGCTATCTTCCCTTTGACCGGAAATTAGTGCTTCACTCAAGTTTGCTTATGGTTCATATATCTCTCTCAAATGAGTTTGGCAGATTTGCATTTCTCACGTGCACATCTGAACCAGAAGAAATACTGCGTTAAGCTTGGAGTTTTGCTCTGTCACCTTGAATGTGAGGTACAGAAACTTTATTGGTTTCTTAATGACTCTTCTTTTTACTTGTGTGCCTATGCTCAGCGTTCTGTAAAGCCACACCTCTCCGTTCTCACCGTTCTTATTCTCTGTGCAATTACATGTGCACCGTCATATTCTTGAGAAACCAAGGTGGAGCTTACTAATTCCCTGACAACGTTTTGTCGTCATTGTTGCTGTATGTTACATCAACTTTACTTATAAAGACATCTATGTTTTTAATCTTCTTCTAACAACAACCCTTACCCATCAGGATCACAAATCCATAAACTATTGATAATGTTAATTTTTTTTAAGAACAAATTACTAATTGCTAACTGGAAATAATGTCCTTGTTTTAAATATTTATTCTTTCTCTCATCAGCTTCACATTTTTATTTTCTACCTTTAAACTTCTAAAATGCATTTAAACTATTTGGATTTTTTATTTTGTATACAAAAACCGGTAAAATGGAAATCTGTGGGACAGTGGTGCTTTTTTTATTTGCCTAGGAAAGGCAGTTTTCTCTCAAGTTCCAAGTCCAGTACATCCCTATATGAGGGAGATATGTGCACATTTGTTTGGTGGCAAAGAAATAATTTCATGTGAATTCAGTCAAATTGTAGACAAGTTAATATTGTCTGAAGTTACACAGAAAGGGCACAAATGAGATGCTTAAATATATGAGTTGTATTCATTAATTCATGAATGTACAGTCATGTAGTCTCTCATATTTCATCCATGCATTGGGAATACAAAATGATTGGGGCTAGCAACTGAAAATAACTCATGTATCTTCTATGGCTGTGAGGCAGCTGTCATCAGAGAGGACTCTAGAAATTCATCCCAGGGCTCTTGAGATGTGGGGTGTGAAAATCCCCCAGTGTCTGTCCTAGGAAAGAACCAACCATGATGACAAGATCTCTGCACTGCAGGGTTCAGCACTGGTCCTGAGAAGTATATGCTGCCACTGCAGGTGCATGGCAGAGCAGACACTAACAAAAAAAGTCATTTTTTATATTTTTTCTCAACTCTGAAACACCTTGACCACAATTTCTTGCAAGAAATAATTATATTTTTCTAGAGGTAATTTTTCCATATAAACATCCAGAAAAGAGAAAATAACAACAACAAATAAAAGAGCAGACATTCTTATAGACATACTACAATACCCAGAGTGAATACTGAAGTATATAGTACTATAAATTTTATACTGTACTATATACTATATATTATGTTGAGGCAAAATCACAGTTTCTATTATGTGAATGAAAATCTACTTAAAAGTGTAGAAACACAATGCGCTCAGAAGTGACAATAAATTAAATAATAGAGAAGTTAAAATACAGTAGATAGAGTTTACCTATTTAGCAAATTATTAAACAACTGGAATGAATAAAGTTGTGAAATTCAGAAGAACATGTGAGAAAATAATTACCATTCATGGTTCAAAGAATCAGGGGACCCAGAGGGCAACAATTGACAGTTGTTGCCTATTTTCAAGGAAAGGTTCACCAGGATATCTGTCACAGCAGGCTCTGCTGACTTCACCCATGCTGTGCTGCTCCAGGCTGAGTGCTCTGGGGCTCCAGGCTGGGTGAGCATTGCAGAGGGATTCCCTGAGGTGCTATGAAATGGAACAGTTCTCCCATCACCTCCAGCTGTTTCATCCTGTGGATCTCTAAGGGAAGAGAAAGTTTCAAGGATCCACGGTGATTGTAGATAGCTACTAAATGAACAGAAACCTGCCTTACTTATCACTCTGATGACCCAGAATCTGAGTCTAGGAGGGGAGAGTGCTTCCAGTACCCCTCTAGTTCTTGTGAGCAAAGGAAATGAAGTGAGAAAAACATCTCATATGCAACTTACTGTCTGCAAGTCACTGCAACAGTGACTTACTGAGATCATTTGAAGATGTGGCTGCAGCAACTGGTGGTATTTGGGAAAATAGATAATATTTAACAAAAAAAAACTATGATTAAGAAGTGTAGTAAAAGATGCATTAATTAAACTGTAGATCAATAACAATAGAAAGTTTAATGACTTACAGTGATCAAAATTAGAAAAGTATTAGACTTGAACTTCAAGTACAAAGACATAAAAAAGGTATGATTTTTGAAATGCAAGAAATACCCAGATATATCACAGAAACTTATGGCAAGCTTAAATTTCTGCACTGTGTATACAGTTAATGGAAACTAATAGACAATTGTGTATGTAAAAAGTATTTTAAAAGGGAAGCTTCAATAAATGCCAAAGTGACTACTTGCTTGCATAGATTCACACTTGTACATGTAATCCCAGCAATTGCTTCCTTCTAATTAGACTTGTAATAGGTACCCAACCCAGTCTAGATGTTCTTCAGCAACTTCTCTTAGATGTCTATGGGGCATATTGCAACAGAAACTGACACAGGAACAATGGAGCAACGCACAGTGAGCTTGGCCATAATTAAGTGACCCACACAGGGGCCTGCCGCATTTTCAGTTCATGTTCAGTTTGGAATTCAGGCTGAGACTAACCCCACCTGTCTAACTAAGCACCCACCCAAATAAGACATGTTAGACTCACAGTCTTATCAACTTCTAAAGAGTCAGAAAGACCCATCCCTAGAGACTCATCTTTGAGTTTTCTTCAGCTGGTGACACTTCACTGAAGAAAATATACATATTTTTGATGATAAAACTGAGTGAGCAAAACAAACCTGGACTTTTTTAGGGGTGGAAACCTGGTTCACAGTGGAGGTCTGATAGACTGCAGGAAACAGACTGCATAATACCCAAAGCAGGCAGGCAAACCAAATTACTAGGTCTGTGGCCGGGTCAGGCCCTGTGGGGATTTATTTTTTGAATTTATGGCTGTGAGAAATCTCCATCATTTGTTTTTTCACCAGAGTATTTACAAGGCCTAGCATGGGTATTTCTGGCCTTCTGGCACACTGTTCAAGTGCATCTGAGGCTACTAAGGAGAATAAATTAAAAACATGATTCACATAATTTGTGACTTGGTCTTCATGGATTTGTATTCAGGGTTCCTGTTGATGCCATTCTTGCTCTCCTCCACTAGATATATTAGGGAAATCCATTTCACCTACAGAAGCAGTTTTCCTCTCATGAAACTTGTTCCAAAGGTCAGCTAACTCAAAGCATACTTTCCTGTGAATGCAATATGCTCTATGTTGGCAGAATATATGCTCTGTGTTTGCAGAGATGAAAGACAGAACCCAGAATGACTAGTGAGATAAAACTAAGCAGTCTTTATTTCCAGTAACTCACCATATTTATCCTTAATAGTGTATAATGACACTGTCATTTACCGAGAAGGATGAATCTTGATTAAAAGAGGTATTTAGTAGTCCTTCTTTGAAGGTATGCACTTTATTTTGCTGTGTAAGTCCCTATCATTCAGTAGGATGCCAGTGAATGACCTGGAGAAAGTGACTAATGAATGATTACCTGGTGTTTCTTAGAACAGAGTGTATTCAGTGGAAAACCAGTCTTCACATTTAAAACAACAGAAGGAAGAGTTTTTTCACATTGCACATAACTAAATCTGTCAAACTCATTGCCAGAGGATGTTTTGGTGGTAAAAATGTGTTAAAAAAATTAATGGAAGAAAGGCATATTAAATAAGATTAGACATAGCAATATGCATGCAACTTCTAGCTTATGAAGTTCCTAACCACTACTGACTCTTTTGGGGAGCTCCTTTCTAGATATTTTTTATACCAAATTGCTGCTTTTGGTCACTCTCAAAGGCAGACTATTAGTTAGACAAGAGGAAACTTTGGTCTGATCTCTGTGTCAAGTACTGTGATATATTCTTACGTCATTATCTTCATTTAATATTTTTATTACATGTCTTCCCACAAATTTAGTGTAGAAGCATAGAACATGCCAAGACATTAATTAGATAGTAGATATTCTTCCTAATGCTAACCTGAATCTCTCCCCAGTGCAACCTGAGGCCATTTTCTCCTGTTCTGTTGGTAGTTATTCTGGACAAGAGATCAACCCCCGCCTCACTATAATTGCTTTTAGGTAGCTGTTGAGAGCAAAAGGTCTCCTTTGAGCCTTCTCTTCTCCAGACTCCAGCTCCCTCATCCATTCCTTGTAAGATCTTCCATTCCTTGGAACATCTCTCGTATGAAGAGAGGCTGAGTGAGCTGGGCCTGTTTTCTCTGGAGAAGAGACGGCTCAGAGGGGATATGATTAATATGTATAAGTTCAGGAAGGGAGAATGCAGGGAGGAAGGGGACAAGCTGTTCTCACTGGTGGCCAGCGACAGGACGAGGGGTAATGGCCACAAGCTGAAGCATAAGAAGTTCCGTCTCCAGGTGAGGAGCAACTTCTTTACTGTTGGGGTGACAGAGCAGTGGAACAGGCTGCCCAGGGGGGTTGTGGAGTCTCCTACTCTGGAGGTCTTCAAAACCCTCCTGGA
Source organism: Nothoprocta perdicaria (assembly GCF_003342845.1). Classification (NCBI taxonomy): domain Eukaryota; kingdom Metazoa; phylum Chordata; class Aves; order Tinamiformes; family Tinamidae; genus Nothoprocta; species Nothoprocta perdicaria. The sequence continues at coordinate 2,998,900 of NW_020455866.1, read as the reverse complement.
TGCCACCCTGTGCCACATGCTCTAGGTGTGCCTGCTTGAGCAGGAAGGTTGGACTAGATGATCTGTAGAGGTCCCTTCCAACCTTGAATATTCTGTGATTCTGTGATTCTGTGATCTGTGCTCCAGCCCCTTCACCAGCTTCATCCCTGTTCCTTAGACCCATTCCAGCACCTCAGCATCCTTTTTGAAGAGAGAGGCCCCAAATTGAACACAGTATTCAAGATGTGGTCTCACAAGTGCCAAGTACAGTGAGGCAATCACTTCCCTGGTCCTGCTGGCTGCACTGTTTCTGATTCAAACCAGGAGGTCATTGGCCTTCTTGGCCAACTTGGCACACTGTTGGCCCATGTTCAGCCAGCAGTTGACCAGCACTCCCAGATCCTTTTCTGACATGCAGCTCTCCAGCCACTCTGCCCCAAGCCTGTAGTGCTGCATGGGGTGGTGACTGTGCAGGAGTGCAGGACCCAGCAAGTCATTGATACCCAAAACCTCTTTTAGGATTTGCATAGTCTCATCCAACAGTCACACATTGCACTCCATTAATATTGCACTCTATTAAAACTACAGGCTATAATGGCTAGAAGGAAACATACTGGTTTGCTTTCTCTCAACCAGCCTTCCTTTCTCCTTCCCAAGCTGAAGGATTAGCTCTCCTCCCACCATGTATAAAGGCACTATGAGGAGCATCCACTTAATGAAACTTCCTGCTCTCTCTCCCTCATTTTCACTGTGATGGGAGCTAGCAGCATATAGCCTCTTTCTATGCATGTCTAGCTGACATCTGGAGACAGGTGGTCAGACTGGTGTAGAAGCTAGGAGGAGAAGATATTCTCAAATGACGCTAAAAAGAGAGACAGGACAGGGGAATCGTTGGTCCAGATTGCCTAACTAGGAATCCATTGCTAAACAAAATGATAACCAGATCACTGTACGTGCACACAGTGCTGAGTTTAATAAGCAATCTCTTCTAAGATACATCTGATGCCAGGCATTAGATATATTAGAAGAGGACAAGCTAGTCAAAATGCCATGCTTTCTAAAACCCACAGGTGCAAAACTTTGAGGTATCTCCTCTAAGCTGTTATCCAGTGTTAACTGTCCTGTGGGGCAAAACATGGCTGTGCTATTGGAGATGTCTGGCTTTTAGTGGCACCCTTACCAGAGAGCTGTCTTCAAATTCATTGTTTTCATCAGTTCCTGCAGTTCATGAGCATCCTGTTTTCTACTCATCCTCCACAGCAGCTTTTGTGGGGAAGGATCCAATTGCAAAAATTCTACAGAGTGTGCAATTCAGCACAATCATACAAAAATTGAGAATTTTGAGTCAAGATGAAAATCTTTCTTTAAATCACATTTTCTCTCTCTGTGGGAAAAAAAAATAAAGGTAAAACTAGGATGGGAACACTACGCTCTACTTGTTTATCTGCCCTTGAAAGTAGTAAGACTGGATAACAATATAACCTAGCTCAATGTTTAGACAGTATGTATGTTTTAGTACAATGCACTTAGATTAAGATAGTGTGGTTTATTGTTTAAGTTTAAACATACATTCCAGGCCCATCTGAGGCTGGTAATGGGCTTGAGAATATATATAGGTATGTGTATGTGTATGCATATATATATATATACATTCATACATATTATACATCCTGTATATATATGTATATATGTGCATAAAATCCAAATTATCCTCTCATTGTTCAGCTTCCCAAGCTTATTCACAGGCCTCAACTTTGCTGTTTACTTCACTAATTCTTAAAAGGTATGTGTCCTTGCATGCTCTCCAGCTGTGAAAGCAGAACTTCCGCACGGTTTGAGGTCGCATTGCCATCCAGAAAACAACTCAGTTTAAGTAAGATAGGAATTCAGATGCCTTATATGAAGTCAAGCCTGTTGAAACTGACGCTTAACTCTGTAGCATATGAAATATGTAAAGTACTGTAAATGTAGGGATCATGATCATGCTTTAGCTTGCTAGGCCAAGTTTTTTTAGTTTAGTTTTTTTTTTTTTTTAAGTGGCTGTTAAAGTTGGACTCTTAAAATCATCCTAATCTGTTGAAGTACTGCTCTTAAACAACTAATTTTTTCTAATTAGTAGATCTGATTTTTAAAGGCATTATTCTAGTGCAGCTTGACATGCTTGAAGGAAATGTTACTTACCCAGTCGGCTGAATACGATCTTACTGGAGAAGCACTTGGCAAAGGATCTTAGAAATATTAGTGTAAGTTGAAGTCAGTCTTCGGTAGCTCCAGTTTACTGCTGCAATTTCTGGAGAGTTTTGGCTTGTATTTTCCTCTCTTAAGTGCATGATTATCATTGTTTTTTTGCCCAAGCATGGAGGTTCTCCTTACCTGTTAGCTGGATAACTCACAAGACTCATCAACCAAAAATCTGTAAGAACAGATTTTCTAAATGTGTATTGATGTTTCACTTAGTCTGTGAAAGTCCTAATCTAAAATGTAAAATAAAGGGCATATTTTAATTAGGACTGAATTTTGTTTATTTATACTGACTTAAACAACCCTACTATTCCTCCAACGTAGTTTTAATTTCCTTCACACACATATCCCTGTTTTTTTAGCTTTTGTAGATATACTGTAAGCCTTTGACATTATTTAAATTGCAGCAGTGGATCTAATTATCACTAATTATTTTTCACATAACACCAATTATTCAAAACCTGAAACAAATAACTGGAGAACTAATAATATAAAAACATTTTCAATTTAATAGAAATAGTAAATAGTAGATTTCTTCCTTTCTATTTTTTTTCTTTTTTGATTTAATGAGGTGTAATGCATGCAAGATGTCTGAGACTAAATGTGTATACAAGCTTCATTTTAGAGATAAAACCAATGCCTTTTTAAACCATTCGAAAACACTACATGACCTTTGATAACAGGGAAGAAAACAAAAGGACTACTTTCATGAATTGCTATTCCCTCCTAGTAAAATTTCTTGCTCACTTTTTATGTACATACTGTCTCCGTGGGACACAACAGTGCTTAAATAATTAGACGATTCACTGCATCTGTGTAACTGAGTGATTAATTTATTCAGAAACTATGGTATCATAATGACCCATACAATGATTTTAAGTGCATCCACAATTCAGAGAACAGAGAGGAAAGCAGAATTAGAAATGATGTTCTTTTATGGAGCTTCCATTGGTTTAGAATAACGACATTAGATTGAAAACTCCTCCTTGAATTTACCTGTTATATGTCATCAGTTTGATTTTGATACTCAGTGTAGCACTGTAATTTAATAAAAGGCACATTTCATTTTATTTGCATTTCATCTAAAATTACAGTCCCTTTAAGTTTCACCCCCTAAAAAATCTAGTTGCCTAAACCTTTGCCACAGGTACTACAAAGACTTTCTGATAAACTTTGTCAAAGAAATATTTTCCAGATAATTTCAGAAGCATCTGTTTTTCCTATGCTACTTCATGTATTTAAAAAACAATCTCCTTTTTACTCTTTTGGAAATTTTAAGATAAGCACTTCATTGCTCTAGAAATCAACCACCTGAGTGTCTCCTTTACTCCCAAATCCGTTCAATGTTAGTTTTTTGCCTACGATTCTTTATCAAGATAGAAACTTGAGCTGGATTATGCACATAAACTTTGAACTACTGATGAGTCATTGCCATAGCACAGGAAAGTACATCAACTTCATTCATGCCCAAGGGTAGACAGACAAGATATCAGCTGAAATAGATTTATAAACTGAGCAGTCTTCAGTTAAAACAGTTAAGTCAGTATATTATATTAAAAAGAAAATTAATTATACATTGTATATTTTGTTTATAACCATTATGAATATTAAAATACAAGAATACAAAGCATTCATTTTGCACTCACATAACTTTTGCAAACTGAATTGAACAGATCTTTTTCTTTTTTATCAGAACATCAGAACTCTTTATCATTTAATTTTATTTAAATAGTAAAATTAAACAAAAACAGGCCACTGTGCAAGCAGCTTTGCTCTTCCCGTGCAGAAGCTTTGATAATAACATGATGTGGTGAAACAGACACAGGATGTGTCCCACTGACCAGTCCAATCTCTCTCTTACTCCACACACTAATTGATAACGCCATGCTATCGCACTCAGTGCTCCTGTAACCAGGCTGCTTGTTTTCATACATTATATATGCATGTATTTCATACAGATTTCATACACCTCCTAAGCAGCTTCTCCAAACTCAGTAAAGATTCATAGGACTTTGCTGAATCCCATCCGAGATTCAAGACACCTACCTTTCATTAATTTGAAACATAAGTCACCAACCTTATTGTTTTCTGGGGTACTTAAATAAAACTTATGTTGAAGTTTGTGAGCATCTGTTTTTCTTTAATTCTAAGGTAAGTACTAGGCTAAACTTTGGTTGAATATGGATGCGTTTAGAAATATTCTTTTGCCAGGAGGCCATTACCAGTTTCTAACTGGTAATAGTTCTAATACTCCTGACCCCCGCTCAGAAATATGACTCTAGGCCTCTTGGTCACTCTCTCTAGTGGAAGCAACGTAGGATTGAGAAACAGTCAATTCCCTAAGAACAAAGAGTATTTACTCTTGAACCAGAAACAAAAGTAAAATCTAACATGAGCAGTCTCACAAAGATAAAAGGAAAATTGTATCTCAGAGAGGGAAAATAAGAAGGCACCCAAGAGACACTAACCAGTTGCAAAAGTAGAAGGTCTCTGTTTGCTGGGATGCCTATGAATCTGAGAGTTTTTGCATGGCTGTTCACTTCAAAGGTTTTACAGGACCAGCTCAGAGCTAGTAATTCTGGCTTTGTATTGCTCTAACCATTCTCATTTCTGCACATCTCATTATTCTTCCTCACATCCTACTGCCTGTGTCATGCTTAATTTTTATGTTTTTGGTGCAAGGCTGTCTTTTATATTTCTTTTATGTTATATCCTTAGATCTGCTCAGGACATCTTCAGAAACTCAGAAATCACGTTATGACTTATGTTATCAAAGGTTATTAAGAATATCTGTAAGTTGAAATGAATAAGCTGCAAACATCTTCTATTATGAAGTTCAGAAATAGTCTCTCACATGATTCTACCTAATTGATATTTTAACATCTTATTTCATATCTAAGCAAATGAATATGGATGGGAATAAATCAATAATTTAATGAATGGTGTTGTTAATCAGGCTGGTATGATTTCCTTATCCTAACCAATTTTTTTGTTTGTTTAGATCAGAGATTTCCTTATCCTAACTAACTTTTATTTTTTTTTTTGTTAGAGAGAACTTCTTTTGGACTGAAATGGATGTTTAGCAACCTGAAATAATCCTGACAGGATAAATCTGTGCTCTAGAAAAATTTTATCACCAACCACAGTGATCCTAGTGATATATTAATGAGTTTCACATATACAATGAACCACTGTATATGATAAGCATTGCAAAATATGTCTGTATGCCTTACCTGTCAAGCAATTCCCAAGAGCTCCAGCTCCAAACATGTAAAATAAGACACATCAGAGGCAAGTACTCTGGCATATGCTGTTTGTCACATGCCTTAAAATGCTGCAAGTAAGAGAAAATCCTGCCCCTGGTTTGTTGATTTTTTTCAGACAAGTTCCTTCCACTCCCTGTGCCTCAGGTTCCTTATGTTAAAATAGGGATAATAATGCTGACTTCCTTGTATGCTGCTTTGAGAGAGCTAATGGTATTTCTCATTTGCCTCATGTTGGGCATACATGTGCTGTTAGGAAAACTCTTGACTTTCCATGGAGGTCTATATAGTAGTGATAAAATAATTTAGATTTATGTACCTGCTAGCTACCCAGAAAACAGTTTAGCAAAGTCTAGCTAGCTCTTTCAGAATCACAGAATCACAGAATATTTAAGGTTGGAAGGGACCTCTAGAGATCATCTAGTCCAACCTTCCTGCTCAAGCAGGCACACCTACAGCATGTGACACAGGGTGGCATCCAGGAGGGTTTTGAAGACCTCCAGAGTAGGAGACTCCACAGCCCCCCTGGGCAGCCTGTTCCACTGCTCTGTCACCCCCACAGTAAAGAAGTTCCTCCTCACCTGGAGACGGAACTTCCTGTGCTCCAGCTTATGGCCATTACCCCTCATCCTGTCGCTGGCCACCAGTGAAAACAGCTTGTCCCCTTCCTCCCTGCATTCTCCCTTCCTGAACTTATACATATTAATCATATCCCCTCTGAGCCGTCTCTTCTCCAGAGAAAACAGGCCCAGCTCACCCAGCCTCTCTTCGTACGAGAGATGTCCCGTTCCCTTAATCATCCTGKTTGCCCTTCTCTGGACCCTCTCCAGAAGCTCCACATCCCTCTTATACTGGGGAGCCCAGAACTGCACACAGTACTCCAGGTGCGGCCTCACCAGAGCTGAGTAGAGGGGCAGAATCACCTCCCTTGACCTGCTGGCAACACTCCTCCTGATGCAGGCCAGGATCCCATTGGCCTTCTTGGCCACGAGGGCACACTGCTCACTCATGGTTAACTTGGTGTCAACCAAGACTCCCAGGTCTCTCTCCGTGGAGCTGCTTTCTAGCAGGTCCACCCCTAGTCTGTACTGGTGCCTGGGGTTATTCCTCCCTAGGTGCAGGACCCTACACTTGTCCTTATTGAACCTCATGAGGTTCCTCTCTGCCCAACTCACGCTTTGATTTTGGAAGGATAGATTTACTGAGAACTTTTGGAGAAATGTGTTTGCTTTAATCAAGAAGATAAAGCTACAGGGGAAAAAAAAAGTTTATTTATTTAGGTGTTTTTACTTCATGCATAGGAAACTTTCATGCAGGATTCAATTTGAGGAACTGTATCAAACTGCAATATTAGAGTATGCTTTCACTGTTCTCTCCAGTAGTTCCAAGTTCATGTTCCAGCCAAAGGGCCAGTCCTACTCATCGTTTGCTTCTAATTTATCTCCCTCAGCTCTTCTTTCCTACCATCAACTGTAATGTATTCTCAGTATCTTTTAAAAAAGGCAAAAAACACACAATGAAACTCTCCAAAGAAACAAAAAGAAAGTAAGAAAAACAAAAAAAGAACCTGCACCCAAAACCCCAAGGGTCAAGTTGAAAAATAGTGATAAAAAAGAAAAACTTTATAAGATGTTATCCACATCTTATTGTGAAATTGAATAAATAAATGGTATAAATAAAAATGACAGTTACAGCTAAAGAAATCCAAATGTTTTTACATTAAAAAAACAAAACAGGTAAGATATGTACATGAGCTTGCTCTGCAACAACCTAGAATAATCAACACGAATTTATGTTTAAGCCAGTTCAGGGTTGTCATCCCAGACCTGTCCACACTTCCTTTTAAAGATGCACTTAGCTACTTTCATCTTCTTTCACCTTATAATAGCCTTTTTGAGTTAAAGTTGTAAACTTTGGGCCTAAAAACACAGACACGGTAGTGCTAGACATCTGTGAAAACACCTAAAAACTGTGTCTGAGTGAGACTCAGAATTGTCTGACCATATCTGAAGATAAACAGAATTAAATATGTTGTGATTTTTGTGAATAATTGTCTTAATTAAATGCCCTAAAAAGAAAATACTGCCATACTCAGTCACTTGGTAGCCTCAACATTTTGCTCCTAAAGAAAGGAGCCCCTCGACCTGGTGGTCATCTCTCCTCGAGCAAAGTTTTTCTGTGCTTGCCAGCCTCCAAACCAGGGCAAATGATGGCACTGGTGCTTTGTCAGCAGACATTTCTCATGTGCAATTCAAGTATCTCTTCATCATCAGTGATTACTTCCTGCTTCATCTGTACATTGTGATGCAAACAAGAAAAAGGAAAAAAAAATCTTATTACCTTTTCCTTTATAATCATATCATATTATAGGGTAATATTGCTTTTCAGCCTATGTATAGGGAGAACAGGCTTATGGATGACCATAGGATGAGCCTAAATTCATGTTGATTTCATGTTTGTGCATTTTACAAATTACAAATTCTATTTGATCAGTTTTGTTCAACATAGAGCACTAGTTTAGAGATTAATCCTCATATAGTACTGCCAGGATTTTTGGTCAAGAAAAAGTTTGAATCACGTTTGCCATCTGCATGAGGCACAGAGTTCTACTTAGCCACCTTAAAATTAAGAAAATTGTTGCTGCAAACAAATGCAGAGGTGAAGTAGTATCTTATTTTTACTTTTACAGCTATTGTATGTATCTTATGCTACTTTTTTTTTTAGTATTTCTCTCTCACTGAACATCTAACAGATTCTAATTAAAAATTAACCTTTGCATTAGTGAACACTGGCTAACACACAGAGCAGAGCAGCCCTGAGACTTTTTTTTTCTAAAAATTCCAAAATTTTCAGAATATCGGAATTATCTCAGAATAAAAAGAAATTCCCTAAATCTGCAAAGCTGAATATATTTTTTATTATTTCATCATGCCTTCATGAAATCATTTCCTTTTCTTTTTTCTATTAGGTCCTGTGAAGATCTGTTTCGCTTTCACATATTGTGCATCACATTTAAAAAAAAGAAAAGCTTCCCAATGACGTCTTTAAGTAATCACATAAGTAATCACATATATTTATGAACAGGAAGTAAAGCAGCTATTCTAAGCATAGATTTATTAGTTTTGAAATTTGAAAAGAAGCTGTGCAGAGAGTGGCTGACCATGCAGGGACCCTCTTGGAGCAGCCCCACCACGGAGGCAGGTGGCCTCCAGTTGTAGCGGGGTCTGCCAAGAGGCTGAAGGACCAAAGTTCTTCCCCTCATGACAGTAGACCACAACAAATCATGCCCATTTCAACCAGATGTAAAGCAGGTTAGAATCCTATTGCAGGTTTAGTGCTAATGATGCAGTCTTAGTAATTTGAGAGCTTCAGGACAGTTTTCAAAAAAGGCTCATGATCGGTCTTTTAAAAGTACTGAGCCCGATACAAAGTCCAAAGGATCTTTGTTGGCAATTTCCTAAGACACACAGAAAGATTGTCTCATGACTGTCAAATGGAAATCAATAGGAATTGGACTTTTAACTGGTATTGCAATATCTGTAAGTGACAGAATAAACTTCTAGACATCAAAATAGATTTGAAAATATCTCCATGAAGATAGAATTGTTTGTTTGTTTTTCATTTGCTGCATCATATGCCAATTATATCTCAAATTACACAGCTCAGGTTGCAGAGCTATCCAAGTCCCTTTGCTCTGTAACAACTAGAATGGTTAAGAACTAGAACAAACATTTTTCTTTTTTTTTTTTTTTTTTTTGCATAGAATGTATTTTGCATGTATTTATATATATATTCTTAATAATGATACGTAAATTATATTTTTGAAATTTTTAAAATTTGTTTTGAAATCTGATTTTCAAATTGCATATGACAAGTATTCATACTGAACTACAGTTCATATTTATCCTTAAAGATAACGATTTATCTTTCTTCAAAATACAGTATGTCACAGAAAAACGTTGTATAACGGAGACGGTGGTGCGTTACATTTCTCTGTGAACTATTTTATTGTTGGAAATATTTTTTTATCTTTTGTAGACAAAATTAATCTCTATTCTGCAGTAATAAAATAGAATTGACACAAAAAATACTTTGTAAAAGAGTATGTACATATATAGTTTAATGTACAGTGCTTTCTGGATAAAGTAAATAAAATCATTCTTCTTTCAAGAATATTCCAAAAACTACTACAGGTCCTACTGACCTGTCCTTCCAGTGTTTTGTGGAAAAGTGTTTGAAAACTGCTCATTTTTAAGTGCTGTTTAGTATTATATGTATGCACAGAAAGTGTGCAACTAACTCTGAAATGCCAGAGTACCACCCCTGGCTAGTGCATTAGCAATACAGATCATTTTATATTTTACTTGAATATTGATAATATAAACTTGATATGAAATGCTAAAAAAAAAAAAAAAAAAGCTTAAAAATTCACAAAAGGAACTAGAGACCCAAGCAATAGCACAAAAATCTGAATGCAAAATCCAAGCAATAAAAATGTTTTAAACTAGCAGCTTTTGGCATATTTGCTTCAGTGGCAGATCTGAAAACACCTATCTCTATTTTAATGCCTCTCCAAAAGCAAATTCCACATTGACCAGCGTTCCTGGGGCAGGGGGAGCCCTGGCACACTTAGCAGTGCCTGTGTCACAGCCCCCCGTACTTGCTCGGCCACAGGAGCCCGAGCTGCCCTGCGTCCCATTCCCGGTGCTCCCGCGCAGAGCGTCGGGGAGGCGCTCAGCGACACTGCTTACCCAGCAGGAGCTCCGAGCCCCGTCCTGCAAGACGCTGAGTAATCCCGGCGGTGCTGATCACTCCTTTTTGTTTTTTTGCAGTCAGACGTGGGAGATGCCGGGCACCGGGATGGGCTCCCTGCACGAGTGTGGTGGTCGCATAGCATTTTCATAGGGAGAGCAGCAGGCTGTGTTCGCCGGCTCGGCTGCACAGCACACGCTCCCATGCTTGCTCGTGCATCCCAAGGAGTGCACTGTCTCTGCTGCAGGACGAAGGGGCCAGGTGCTGAGCACAGCCACGAGCGCACTCTGACTCCTCCAAGTCTCCCGTGCTTGTGCTTGTGCCATCCAGAATTAGGCCAGAAGTGAGCCGTGCAGCTCTTCATGCTGCTACCTGCAGTTCTGAGCAGCCCAGAGGGGTTTCTGTGGCCCCAGGTATGTGCTGCATGCAGCTTCCTCTCCACCAGGTAGCAGATGGAAGGAGATGGGAAGGAGAAAGTAACACCACTAGCAGACTTCACTTTTGATGAAAGCAAAAAGTCACCTTCCTCTGCCTCTGATATTCATGGGGCCTAATGAATAAAATGCTGCCTTTTGCCCAAATTAAAACGCTACCTTTTCAATGGCAACATGCTCTGCTCTGAGGATGATAGCTCTGTGAAAAGTGTATGTAGACCTGACTTATTGCCTGAAAGCAAACAAAATGGACATGCATTTCCATCTCAACTAATAATGTCTTAAAGCCCATATTCTTTACAATAATATTCATTAAGCGCTTCTATTATACTCGGTGTAAGGAGAAAACTGGCAATTGAATTCCAAGCAATGATAAGTTACCATTTTAATGATTCCTTATGTTGTGAGTAATTTATAACGCGCTCAGAATCTTCCCAGCAAAGCTTGCCTTCTGTTTTTAAAATGTCCTCTTTCATATCCCACAAAGGGTTTCAGTGCAATAAGCATTAAGGTGTGTCTCTCTGCTTTTACCTCGGAGCAATAATGATGTTGTCAAGCGCTTTAGGTGAGACCAGCCCAGGTTTTTTGGGTGGGGAAAGACACTCTGTTATACATCATCTTCAGTCCTTCTCTCAGAGCGAGACAGAGACACCTCGAAAGGCTGAGTATAAGGACATCTACTGAAAGTCTTTTTAAATCGACACCAGTGCTGGGGGGTGGGGGGGAGGGCCGAGGAACAGACTTGTGATCGTAACTCAGTTGGACCTGTATCTAAGAAATCAGATGCAATGGATTGGCTCCCTCACCGAACAACTGCTGTTCTGTTCCTTTTATTGGTAAGTCTGATTTTAATGCTAATTTTTACTGAGTTTATGTCAGTTGAATCCTTCTCAGAAGACCGCTGTATTTTAGTGTAAACCAGTCCTACTAAAATCCGTGTGAAAATAATCATAAGAAATAAAGCTATAGTTATTTTACATTGTATTTCTGAAGATTCTATGCAAAGACTTTAGGTTTTCATTGAATGTTGGTAATTGTTTCAATTATAATATTCTGAAATATTTTGATCAACATATGGCTTTTTATGTTTAAGGCATGACTTTAATACTTGACTTTCAGGGAAATGTTGTCTATGTACTTCACTTAATGAGTTATTTTAGTAAAAGTAGTAGATAACAAACTAATGTTATCATTTATAAAAACTTAAAAACTAGTTGGATATAATTTGATTCTTTGACTTTATTATTTTGTTCCAATATAAGGAAGATGAAATATATTTTTCTAAAACATATTTAGTAAGAGTGTCCCTGGGTTGACCAAATTTTTTGACTGAGCTTTATTTAAGAGAAAAACATAAAATTTGGCGAAGATTTCATCTGAGTAAAAATTGGAAGTTGGCACATTATTTCCCATTATAAAGAATTCTCATCTCATTGTGTATTAGTGTCTGAGCTGACATGTATTAAGGATGTGAAAACTTCAAAAGTGCAAATGAAAGTGTTATTCTTTGAGTCTGTTCTACTCAGTCTAAAAGGGGAAGTTGTCTACGGTCAAGCAGGATAGTTGTGCAATGTGTTCATCTGTGCTGGGGAATTACCAGAATGGATATAGAAGAACTAGGGAGGCCCTTGTACGGTTGCATTCTGTTTCATGAGTGGATTATTTTTGCTAATCTGTGCTGCTCCTCTCAAATCACATGGAGGTTTGAGGCCATGAAGACTGAAACAAGTAGAATTTATATTATAGCTTTTGATTTACACAGAATGTTAGGTATAAATGTTTGTTAACTTCTTGTCTCTAGCAGTGTTTGTAGTCAGAAAGTTTGTTGTTATAGAATATGAAATCCTGAGATTTATTTTCAAGAATAATGTAAGAACTTAGGTTACAGTTTTGCTGTCAGCAAAGCAGAACTAGCCAACATAGGGCAGCTGCCAGACAAATAATGATAAAACTTGGCAAAAGCAAGGTATGGTTTGGATAAGTTTCTGCTTGTTTAATGCAACACATTGGGTTCCATCGAGATTGGCATGTTGTGCGTCACACTAACTGTACTGGATTTTTATATAACATTATTGACTACCAGTTTATTCAGTTACCTGGTGATGCATACTCCTGTTGTTCTGAAAGTCAGAATAAATTAACTTGTACTGTATTGAAGATCTGTCCTTTCAAAGGAAATTTTAGTGCTTAATCTTCACTTGTCAACACTGGAGCAATTCTCATTAAGTTTATTATTGTTACAATTGTGACTGATTCAGAATGTATGTTTGGTCAGGAAAAAAAGAGAAGTATTAAAAACTGCAATTATATTTTGATGAATATCTTTTTTTTTAACTTTTACTGGATAGAAGAGTGGAATCTTTTTCTTCTATTGTTTTCTTTTTTCTGCATAAATGTGTTCATGGTGGCTTGCACAGTTGCATAACATGTTTTAGAAAAAGATAATGAACAAAGTATAGAGATTAAATACACTAAATTATATTGCATTCTGCAGAACAGTCTTAACTTTAGACTTAACTGTTCCTTCATAAAAATCACCTGCCTGCTGTGTCTTCTTAGTATTTTGCCAATAAGCTGTATGAAAGAAAATTGCTATATTGCTATATTTTGGTTCACTTTCCGAAAATCTTAGTCTTAATCTAACAGATTGCACTCTGAAACTACTAATTTTCTATATGTATTTCACCATTGGTGGAACTGATTCTGCAATCCTCACCCACGTGACTTCAAAGGTGTTATTCTCATGAGTAAGAGAGTTCTGTTTGTGACACTTGCACAGACATGTTTTATAGAAATAACCTGTTTGTTCAGGTATGACTCTTCTCCTGCCAGCTATCATGTGACAGTTAATAATTCTGAATTCACCACATCTCTTATATACACTTTTGTCTGGCTACTTTTTCCCATGCGTTATCTACACTTTTTTTTTCCTTCCTGTTGCTAGGCTATGGTTACACCTCCTACTCATAATTTTGTTGGGCAGAAAAATATAAATCCTTGCCTTGCATATGCATGTGAAACATCTGCCAGAACGTAGCCAGGAAACTGCATGGTCTTCTGCAAAGGGAGAGTTTAGCTTTAGGAACAGAAACTGAGGCAGGAACAGAAACTGAGGTAATTCATTATCAGTCCAAATCAGGTTAAGTCTGTAGTTATATCCCTAAATAAAAAATAGCCTAAACAAATGTTGCAGCAAGAGCATTCTAAGTCATGTTAGATTTTTTTTTTAAGGACATAGAATGACTAACTTGACACAGTCCTATTTGGATAACAATGATTTATGTATTAAAATTACTTTCCTGATCATTTTTAATGGTTAAGCTCTATTATTACACTGAAATTCATCACACCTGTATGAAGTATCCCATGATATTTCGTTCAGCAGAGCAGAAACAACTGCAGAGAAAGCTTTTCCCAACGAGTCAGTTATTTTAACAAACATACTTTAAAATACATAAAACTGAAATTTGAATTTATTCTTCTAACTGACATGAGTATAGTATCTTTCATTTACTTCTATGGAAATAGCAATAGGTTCTCCATCTTAGGGACAGTACAAAATATTGATCCTGCAATATGAGAAGCCAGAAACACCTAACTTTTGCAGAGATAGCAAACAAATAGCAAAATCATGCTGCATAATTTCCCTTTAAAATTGAAAGAAACACTTTCATTAATGGAATGCAAAAAAAAAATGACAAGCACAAGTAAAAATGTATTCTTGTTTTGATTTTAAAATTACCAAATGGCTTCATTTTAAAATGTGAGGTTGTTTCTTATGTTTCATCCCTGCTTCTCATTACTTCACATGCACTAATTTATCATTTTTTAATGAGGTGCAGAATACATAAAGGGAAGGGTTCATTATTTCAACCCTTTACTAGTCAGAGTGTGGCTGAGTAAGACATGCAGGTCCCAAACTGCTGACACAACCAGAGCTACCAGGATGACTAACATATGTGTGAGTTCTCATCCCTCCTCCCATCAAGGTCAATAACAATACTGCTGTTGACTTCAAAGAAAAAGAATCAGATGCAATATGAATAATGCTGGGAAGATGTTAAAGGCGTGTTCAGTCATTTAGATATGAGTAGGTGGAGGAGGGAGGATGCCATAATTGCATATAATATTGCTTGGTAGTCAATTAATGATTAGTTAATTCTTGTTTGCAAATTGCTTTGAAGATGTAAAGAACCATACACATCCTATGGGCCTAATTCCCACTTACATCAGAAAAAATCCAGAGTCCCTCTAGTGTGACGTCAAGATTTCATGTCATGCATAGGATTCAGACTCTGCGTCATTACAAAAATTTGCAAGTTTTCAGATAGACTACTGTGAGAATGACAGTCATGACAAATGTTTTCCATCTGTACCTCTCCCAAATGCTACCAGAAAGAGTGGGAACAGATGTCTCAATGTGTCTCAGTGTGTCTCGATTCCACTTTTTTTTCCCAACAGCAAGACTTGATGTCATCCTAATCAACCTGCCTACCTCAGGATCCTAAGGGTGCATCCAACATTTCCAACTTCTGTTGTTTTAACTATATTTAATCACTGATTCTATGGAGGATACTAGCTCAGACACTAGTTTGTAAAGAAAAATTGTACATTATCTTCAAATGTGCCAGAATTAGCTGCTAGATTGATGGTAAAATGTTCTTCTCCACTGGAATTACTTCTAGAAATACAAAGTTTGCAGGATAGTAAGATATTTGAAATTCACAGCTGGAGGGAGAGGAGAGGACTGTTTGTCTTCTGTTGATGTTAGAGAAAAAATGGAAAGAATTAGTTGGGATAATAGAGGAAACTATATCCTTGGCCATGTTAGACTGATGTCTCTCCATAGGACTGATGAACCCGATGGCCTCTTCTGGTGTTTGTCAGCAGAAAATTATTTTCTCTTCTGATGTTTGTCAGCAGAAAATTATTCTCTATAATACCACAATAATTGAGATAGACCTACTGACATGACTGCAGTCATGAAAATCAACAGATTGACTTTCTCCAGCAGGATCACAAATAGCACTGAGCATCAAAATTTCTTTGAAGATCTTCCATCAACAACATGTAGCAGGAGGGTTTTTTCTTAGCTGGTAGGGGACAAATGTATAAATAATTGGTCTTAATTTATGATTCCCAGCAACACATCAGAACAAATTTCTAGCATTTCCATTAATGGGGTCAATACAGAATTAATATCCTTCATTGTCTGAAAGCAGAGTTCCCAAGCAGCCATCAGTAAATCAAGTTCTTTGATGAATATTCCTATGATAAATCAAGAATTCTTTATAGGTGTAATAGTTATTTCACAGGAGTACTACTATATCCTCAACACAGTAGAGTATTTCTGCTATGAAGGTTAACTGTAAGAGTGACATGGCAGGAAGTGAGCTATTAGTTTCCCTGTTAAATTTTAGCAAGGGCTGTAAGATGCAGATAGTATGTAAGATTTACTAACATTGCATTAAGAGTGGTATGCCATACTCCTCTTGGTCAACACAATTGCTAGCATGCCCGAAGGGTTTTAAGGGTGGAGAAGATTTCATTGTACTTACCCAAGGAGGCTCTGCTGGTGGAATAAACTGATAAAAGATGCTGAATCAATACAACTTTGTGTTGGCTTTGTCACTTAGGCTCCCTCACAAGAGAGTAATCTGCACATTCTACTCTCCTCTGTTTCTCCTCTCTCCAACGTGGATCACAAAAGGCAAGGCCTGGAGTCCTACTGAGGTGAAATCACACTCCATTTAACGTGGAGTCTGATATTGCAGAGATCATGACTGCACATGAGCTTGAACCTCATTCTACACCTGAAGGTGTACATAGTCACCAACATGTACACTCTAGTTAAAAGCCATAATGATGCTTTTAGCATAAACTGAACATATCTGTTTTCTGTCTAAAGACGTAAGTCTTTGAGTTGGTAACAATTTTCCTGATTTATGTCTTTATGTCAGTAATTTCCTCAAAGAAACAAACAAAAACAACAAAAGTTATTAGATAAATAGTTCTATACCTTTCAAGACACTACCTACGCTCAAGATACTACATCCACAGTCTGAACTCCCTCATTCACTAGTCAATTAGAGCAGTATTTACTGACTGGGATTTCAGTGAATTTTGAGGGGAGAAAGAACAGATCAGTGGTTTTGTAAATGACAGATAGTGGATACGATAAGGCAAGGAATTTAACAGGAGTAAGGGAGGAAAAGAAAAGGAGAGTTGAAGCTATTGTTCCTTAATCTGGTATGGAAAGTGATTGTTTTAACCTGAAGTGAAGAAGCTCCATTCTTGTAATAAAATTAGAAGTGTGGAAGGTCTGATAACTTGTCACAGGAAAAAAAAAATGTCAAATGAATTTATTCATATAAGATTTATGTAAAACCTATGAGATAAAATGTGTCAGATAAATCAGCATAAGTCACTGAGCACTGCAACATTTATTTTTTCTAAGCCTTTTCTTGCACAGTTAGACCTCAAAACAAAGACCACTAAACTTCAAGAACTTCAAGAAAATGTGTCTACTGGCTGCAGTTGGCTTTTCATCATACACTTAATTTCTTTAACCTTAGTGAGAAGTTACAGGAGAAAAAAATGTTTTTATTCCTTTTGCTTAAGGCATCTATTGAAGTATTTTGAAATACTCTCATTTACCTTTCTACATAAGTGCCTAAAAAGTAAATACTTCTTATTTAGTTTGTTAGTGGTGTCTTTCTTTTAACAAAATCTGCAGTGACTTCTCCCTGCTACTGAATCAGATGAGATTCTACAACCTAAAAATTTATGTGAAAGATGTATTTTATGTAGATATAACACTAAATTTGCACATGCTTTCAAAATCAAGGTGCCTTGAAAGACAGAATTAATTTTAAGGTACCTAACTTTCAGGCATTTAAACAGTGATGGACATAGGGGAAGAAATAGCGCAACATTATTTATGGAAATCCTTAAACTACAGTCTAGTTAGTCTGTTGCAATGAACTTGAGGAAAAAATGCTGCTCCAGTCTTGCAATATAGCAATGTGTTCCAGCTAGGTTTAACTTAATGTATTTTATCTTGCATTTTTATATGCCATTATCTTATTTTTCTTTCAGTTACTCTTGGATTTCAGCACAGGATTTCATGTACAGGTAATAAAAAATTATTTGGTAATTAATTTTATGAAATAATGAAATGTAGCCATATAGAAATGAACTGGGAAATATTAATCAAAGATATTTTTAACTTAATGATTAAATATATATTTAAATATTAAATAATTGCATAATAAAATATTAAAATATTTGCATAACCTGCTCATCGTCTCAATAAAAGTTCTCCAGAATTTCAAAAAATATCCAATACTCAGGAATAATTTTAAAATATATATGTATCATCTCAGGCTTGGAACTGAGACTCATAGAAAACAAACAAACAAATAAAAATGGTCTATAAAAACCTCTCCAATTTCTTAATGTTGGAAATTCTAAATATCTGTATACATTTTAAATATATCGAGGTTGCTGGTCATAGTGACACTGACGTTCTGTGTCAAAGGTAAAAGAATGGGATGAAAATGGAGCAGCAAGATGGAAAACATTCAGAAGACAAAAACGTGAATGGATCAAATTTGCTGCAGCTTGCAGAGAAGGAGAAGATAATTCTAAGAGGAATCCAATTGCCAGAGTAAGTAGAAAGCAAAGTAGAATTATTGTTTGCCAATAAGGAAGTAAGACAGGCTGATAAAACAAGAGAAACTTCAGAATATATTTACTTGGAGCCATCAAATAAGGAATGTAGAAAAGAAAAAAAGATACAATATTTCCAACTCAGCTGAGACACTGATGGATGTATGCAGCAGCTGAGGAATGACCAAAGGCTCCCTAAAATCTTCAGATCTGGAAATATGCAACACCTAATCTGCTTATGTGTAGACACTGCATATTAATTCTTTGTTTTTTAATTTTCTCTTTCATTTTGAGAAACTCTTGAACAGAAGTTCCAGGACAATGCTTTAGTCCTGTGGGGACATGGCACAGGATGTCCTCCTAACCTTTCCCCTTATTCTTACAGAGGCCCAGTCACAGTGTCAAATTCTTAGAAGTTTCTCTTCCATAACATCTCCACTTCATTGCCAGAAGACTTGAGAGAAATATTCAAGGGGGAATATCACAATAAATCTACTGGTTTGTGGCACAGCCAGATAAGGTTATTGCTTCTGCAGCCAATATTTAACAGTTGGAAGACAAACTGAAAATTATATAGAAAACCTTAAGGGCAATAATAAGAAAAAAATAAGAGAGGGGGGAAAAAAAAATTACGGATGTTCCAAGTGAGCTGGCATAAAATATTGCTATCTGTTATTGTAGATCCGTTCAGATTGTGAAGAAAATAATCCAATCACATACAGCATTTCTGGAGCTGGGATAGATCGTGCCCCATATGGAATATTTGTTGTTAACCCAAGAACAGGAGAAATTAACATAACCTCTATAGTGGACAGGGAAATGACTCCAGTATTTGTTGTAAGTATTATAAATATATATTTTTTTTTTCCTTTATATTTATGACTGCAAGAAGCAGGGCAGGGCATGGGAGCAGAAATAGACAAATGATTCATTTGCTTCAAAAATCTTGCCTTGTTTCTTTCATTTTTTGGTTTTAAAATTAGTAACTCTCTTTATCTAGATACGTTGCTTTGCTAAGCACTCAGTGACGGGTGTAGATTTGGAACCACCTCTTGAACTTCGAGTCAGAGTTTTGGATATAAATGATAACCCTCCTATATTTGCACAAACTGTATTTACAGGATCTATTGAAGAATGTAGTATGGACAGTAAGTAATTATTTTATGCCTTTTAGAGTGTGGTATGGTGAGCGGGGCTGCCAGAATATTTAGCATAAACCAAGAGTGTTTGTTCTACTTCCTCTTAGCCAAGGATATATGTTTCCCTTAGCTACTGCAGAAGGAGAGATATGTTTCTCAGACTGCCATTGGAGCAGGCTTGCTACCTAAAATTAAGCAGTGGTGCATTTTCACCTTTTCTCACACAAATGAATTCCTAAAGTTCCAGTTCATAATCCCGTCATATAAATTCCTTTAAATGTGAAAACTTAAACTGTTTCATGTCTTCTTGTTAACTTTTTTCCTGTGATGATATATAAAATGTTTTTTCCCATTTTTCTTAATTTAAATATTTGCATTTGTAATGTGAAAACTGTGATTATAATAGAATATTACTAAATAAACTCTTACTTAAACCACTAAAGTGCTTCTTAGCAGCATTGCAATCTGCACTATGTGTGTAAGTAGATGGAGGGGATTCTATTTATGTCCCAAATACAGAGAACTACTTGACATATTGCTGCAAAATCATCCTGCCCTGCACACACACAAAAGCAAGTGGTGCCCTTACACCCCTGCCTTGCCAAAATCCCCACCTAGTACTGCAAAGATTTATGTATCTACGGATGCAGAACATAATGTTCTGTATAGCCCTATCATGACTTGAAAAGGTTCAGGAAAAATCCTTATTACTACACCTGAGCTTAATTTGTAATGCATTTTGAAGTCATTAAAGTTCAGTAATAATGATCAGTACAAACATAACTTGTTCTTATTTTTCTTGTAAATATTACTGAAAAGACAGAATCCTGTCATTTTCATGTTCCAGGAATTTATTATTGTCTTGGAGAGTCATTTACAGAGACAAAAGAGATTTTCTGATTTTCTTTTATTATTATTATTATTCTTAGACACATTGGTGATGAAAATAATTGCAACAGATGCAGATGAACCTAATCACTTGAATTCCAAAATTGCCTTCAAGATAGAGAGTCAGGAACCTTCAGGTCCACCGATGTTCATTATGAACAAATACACTGGAGAACTTCATCTAGCAAATTATCTTGACAGAGAGGTAAGTTTTCTTCTTTCAAAATAATTTTTTTGACAAAAATAAAATAGAAAGAATGAAGTATTTTTATTTCTTTTTTTTTTAAAATGATTTTTTGTTTTTATATGTTGTAATAAAATGTCCCAGGGAAATGAATGAACTTGGTAATAATAGTAAGACATAACTAAGAATTAAGAATTTCTAAGACATACAGATCACTATAGGACACTAATTTCTCTTTCTGTGTTAGCAACATAGTAGCTACACTCTTGTTGTGAAGGCGTCAGACCGGGATGGAGCTGCAGATGGAATTTCATCTCTTTGTAGCTGTAATGTTAAAGTTATTGACGTCAATGACAACTTCCCAACTCTTGCTCAAAGCTCAGTAAGTTTTTCATATCAAAATGGATATCTTTGTTTTAAAATCTTGTTGAAAAATCCAGTAAATAACAAAGTCCTTACTAACCTGTTACAGTAAATTCTCATTTAGATGTTCCACTGAATTACAGGGATTGTTTCCTTGAAGTGTGCTCAGAATCATATCTATATTTTGCACACACAATTTAGATAACAAACACTCCAATTATTTTTGTATTCAGACAGAGAATTCAAATAATCACTCATGTATCCTTGTGCAGTGAAGCCCATTTATGAAGATTGACTCATCTTTATTCATTTTTTTCTTACTGAATGCCCAAATATAATTCCTCTAAGCTATGTCGACAAATATATTAGGCAAAACAGCTCTTCACATCAACAAGAACCACAATTCTCACAGAATACAGTTATTCTTAAATTGGTATTGGCTGTGAATAGGATGCCATTCAAAAGAATCCTTGCAGTTAGCTGTGTTTTCTTGACCTTTTGTGTTCTACTCTTCATTAAGATGAATTCTTCTGTCATTCCAGTTTTCAGCAAGTATTTCAGAAAATTCACTTAGTTCGGAACTACTACGAATACAAGCTCTAGATGCTGATGAAGAGTTCACAGATAACTGGCTAGCAGAGTTTTTCTTTATATCTGGTAATGAAGATAACTGCTTTGAAATTGTTACAGATCCAACTACAAATCAAGGAATCCTTAGAGTAATTAAGGTATGAATAAATATTGTGATTCTGCTCTTTATTATATAATTACCTTAGAATAATTTAAATCATTAAAATCATTTTTTTTAAAAACAGCATATATAATAAAATTTCAGTCCAGGATCTTTATTTAGTATTTTGTATTTGTTTGTGTTTAATCTTTTAGGAACTGAATTATGAACACATCCAAAGTCACACACTGAGTATTGGTGTCAGAAACCGAGCTGCCTTCCACCATTCTATTGCATCTCAATATCAAGCTATTGGAGTACCTCTCATAGTAGAAGTAAAAAATGTGATTGAACCACCAATTTTTCATCCATCTACAATCAGTTTTACTTTATCAGAAAGTACAAGACAGAGTCATGTTGTTGGAACATACACAGCCTTTGATGAAGACACTGGGACTATGGCATCAAATGTCATGTAAGGTTTTAATGTAATGCTTTATCTGCTTAACACCCCAGATTTAACAATGCTTTTAACTCAAAATTCAGTCAGAGGAGAAGAAAAGGCATTCTATAATCCAGACAAGGAAGTAGAATATGATGGTATGGAGGATACATTAAAAAATATAGAAGATTGCTAATAAAAAAGCAATAGTACAGAATAAGAAAAATATTGCAAATGGACAATTATTACCTACAAAATGAGTAGGCAGTAGAATGCTATAGCATATAGAGTCAATGTTAACTGGACTAATTTATTCCATGGAAGTAATTGGGACTGCATGATTTCAGCTGTTTCATATTAATAATTCTGAGCATTTCTTCAACAAATACAGATATAGTATAGGACGTGATCCGGGTGCCTGGTTCAAGATCAATCCAAACACTGGTGAAATCACACTGAATAAAGTTATTGATCGGGAATCATCCTATGTAGTCAATGGGGAATACAGAGCAGAAGTCTGGGCTATTAACCAAGGTAATAAAGTTATTTCTTAAATAAAAGGTAAGAGAAGTATTAACTTTTTCCAGAACAAGCTCTCTTATTTCATATTTCTCTATATCCTTTCCTCTTTTCCAATTTTACTACCTGAACAGCATTGTTCAGATTATCCTTTTGCCTACTGATTACAAGAACCTTCTTTTTACAGGTTTTCCTCGACATACTGCTACTGGTACCGTTGTGCTTTTAGTACAAGATGTCAACGATAATTGTCCAACTACTAATACAGAAACAAAGAAAGTATGTATGCATTCTCCATCAGTGGTTATCACTGCCAAGGATATGGATAGTGCTCAGTATGGTCCTCCCTTTACATTCAGCATACATGGTGAACCTCAAACTACATGGATTATCAGATCAATAAATGGTAAATTAAACTAAGTTTTATAACAGCGTAAATCATAGAAGTGAACTGTTATAATAATATAATCAATTAAGGATTATCTAAAATAATAACACAAATACCAAAAAAAGTAGTTACTAGTATCTAAACTAATCTTACTTATATATGATTTTGTACTCATAAGAACCCACGGAATAAAACGGATTTTTTGGGGGGGATTTATACTTATATACTAATCATACTAAAATAATTAGATATGCTGGTAAGACAGAGGAGTAAAACTTCACTGGAGTGTAACTACCCTTGGTCTAAAGCTAATGATGTAATTCAAAAGGAATAATTATATTTTTGTTTTCTTTCTGCATATACTAAAAAAATTCTAAGTTTGTGACAAGACTCTCAGATTTATTTATTAGAGTAAAAATATTATAAATTTCTAGTCTGAAGAGCTTTCCTTTTTAGAGAAAATAATATAAAAATGTCAAATAAGGGTTACAGTGTTTATAATTCATGTATTAGCTTGTAGTTATAAGAAAAAAAAAAGGTTTAGCCTTTGCCTAGTGGAGTTTTTCTGATTCACTTTGATAAGACTTAATTAACTAAATGAAATAATCAAATCTCATACATTAATAAGTGTCAGAAGTTGCATAAGTTACTGTATGCATAGTAGAAAATTACATGTTAATTATTGCAATTTTAATTACTTTTGCAAGTCCTACCTGTTCTAAGCAGAGGCAAATATATAATTTCAAATAATTTTACAGTTTCAAAAAAAAAAGAAAAAAATCCTAAGCTTGTAATTATGTGGCAAGCATAGTTACCATGTAACCTCCCTGTGAGAGAAAAGGAAATGTAAGGAAATAATATGCAATATCTGTGTACCCCATTGTGGAAATAAAAATCAAGATATGTTGCTATAGATTAAAAAAAAAGATGCATTTGCCCCTTTATATTTCTCAGGTATAAAACCTGATGACTAAACTGATGACTAAACTTATTTGGCTCAAGCTATCCAAAACAAGCAAGCAAACAAACAAACAAACATACAAGAAAGCAGCATAGACTATAAATTTCAGCTTTATCGCTTAAACATTGTTTAGCAATTGAGGATCTTTAAATAAGAAAACTTACTCTTCATTCTACACTACAACCATTATTCACAAAAACTTGTACAGTACTTAAAGCCAACATCTTAACCTAAATCATTCTTTTTCTGTTTTCTCCCAAAGCTTCCTCTGCAGAACTAGTGGGTCAGAACATTGACTTTTTCTTCTATAAGATCTATGTCAATATTAAGGATAACCAAGGCCGAAGCTGCCCACGACCTCATATAATTCCTCTGCAAGTTTGTCGGTGTGATAGTCGTAATTACTGCACCAGTGGGGCCACAAAAATAATTATCATTGGTGGTGGTGGCGCTGGCGGTGGTGGTGCTGGAGGTGGTGGCGCTGGCGGTGGCGGCGCTGGCGGTGGCGGCGCTGGCGGTGGTGGTGCTGGCGGTGGCGGTGCTGGCGGTGGCGGTGCTGGTGGTGGCGGTGCTGGCGGTGGCGGTGCTGGTGGTGGCAGTGCTGGCGGTGGCGGTGCTGGTGGAGGAAGCCAGGGAGGTCAAACAGGTCAAGGAACAGACCAACAGGGCAATGCTGGTGAGAGTGGTGATGAAGGAGGTGAAGTTACGGGTGATGGAAGTGAAACTGGGGGCAATTACGATGGTTATGGTGAAGGTTATGAAGGAGGTTCCTATGGAGGAACTGGTCAAGGTTATGAAGGAGGGTATGGCAGAGACTCTCAATCCTCTACAACGCTTAGTGGTGCCGCCATTGGCCTGATGTTCCTCGGTGGATTAATATTTGTTTGTAAGTATAAAATTAAGAATACTATTACAATACATTTCTAAAATATTAATATATATTTTATTCTTAAAAAAAAATACATGTTTGTTAAATTGAGACTCCCCGGGACATTTTGCAAAGTGGGAAATGTTTTTAAAAGCATTTTTTTATATTTTAAAAGAATATATATACACACTTCATTCAGAAACAATTATTTCCTTCCTAAGACTTAGAGATTTTCCAAAAGCTTTATCTTTTTAAATTTTTTACAAAATTTTTGTAAATTATGTAATTTGTAATTCTAGTTCTCATAAGAATCAATGCCAATTCATTCATGGTTGAAAGTTTAATAAAAGACTCAGAAGACTGAGCAAGAGCTGTCACTATCGACTGTACTACCTCCATATAGCAATTTGTTGTACTTCTGTTATATTACTAAAAAGAAATGGACAATTATCAACTCCAAGTTGGATACAAAAAGAAATAAAAAGAACATGAATTACTTTAAAGTCAGAGGCAAATTATCATACCAAAATAAAACTTTTTCGATTTTAAATCTTTCAGCAGTGTCTGTCAACCCTGACATCAATTAGAAATGAGTAGAGCTTGTGAGAAGAGGATCAGAACAGATCATTCATTCTCATGTCCTATTATTTATCAGAATAGATATTTCTCAGAAATAACACTTTCAGAGAAAAGAATAAGTCTGTCCAATGCTGGAACACTGACCACAACAACCAGTGGAATGTGTGTTCTCCCTTAACTTTGTTTTGTTTTGTTTTGTTTGGTCTTTGATTTATGAGGAACAGCAAAGATATGTTTTTGAAGATGCAGAAAAAAAAAATGAAGCTGCAAATTTTGAAGGTGTTTTGTTTCTTCTTCTCACTTCACTAATGTTACAGGAAAAAACATCTTTTGGACTTTATATATCTTTTCTCCCAACAGTAGCTTATAGCTTTCTTAGCCAGTTCTTAGCCAGTGTGAGGAAGCACTTTGTCAACTTTACAGCTTCCTCTTTTCTCTTGAGTTCGCCATGTTCTGGCATCCATACTTTCTCATAGGCTCTTGTAGGCAACTGTCTTTCCACAGTCTGATGCAACCAGGTTACCAAATTAGCTGTCTATCTAAGGGTATAAAGCTTGCCAGAATTATATCTCAGTTTCTTTTTAAAATGAGCAATGAATTTGATGTCAATACTTAAAATGTGCAGCAATTCCAAGAACTATTATTACTGAAACACCTAAGCATAATATAGCACATTAGGAAACCTGACTTACTTTATTTAATCATTCGTTAAAACTGTGTTTGGTGTCTGCCTCTATTGTTTTTCCCATCAGCTATCTATGATGTGAAAAATGCAGAGAGCCTAAGCAAAAAATCACCTTAGCCAAATCAAAATCTTCCCTCCAGTTCTCATAAGTTTACTATCATTAATACACATTACTTTTCATTTTACAATAAGTAAAGAAAAAAATCATGCTTATATTATCAAAATCAAATATTACTGGATGCTATATATAGTAAGACTGGTTTTGTTTGTTTCATTTCCATATATTTGCAACTTAAATTCATCCAGATGAGATAGATCAAAGTCTGTTCCCAGCTGTGTAGGCATAAATTTGTAGTAACAGACCTCATGCACCCCACTTTTGCTCTGCTATAACCAAGGGCAGAAATTATTCTAATTATCCAAATGTTTATATATCTATATATAAAAATATAGATATATATATGTATATATTTTTTTTCAAAAGCAACCAATGGTTCTGAAAAAAAGACCAATGCCTATAGGCTGCTTATTTTGAAATATTTTAAGACGCATTTTTAAAAGTTCTTAAGGACCTACTCTCTGGGAAAAAGAGCTTTTTCTGTGAAGAAGAGATGGCCTAAATTCCTACTTCCTGTTTCTTTCTTGTTAAGTGATTCCAATTTTGATGTCAATGAGCGACTGTTGTGGATGTGGACCTGGAGCTGCGGCTGGAGTTGGGACTGGATTTGAACCTGTACCTGAATGCACAGAAGGAGCAATTCATCCATGGGGAATAGAAGGAGCACAGCCTGAAGACAGGGTCAGTACATTCCATGTTTCTAAAGCACACAAACATTTATATTTACAGCATAGAATGCATCTTGACTAGAACTAAGATGATTGTAGCACTGTAACATTTCTAAAAGAAACCTGGCATTGTTTAGCTTTGCCAAGAAGATATGAAAAGTGATTTGTAATTATCATTTGAAGATATGTTTTAAGTTGCTATGCTGTTTGGCCTAACACTTTGGTGTTATTGCCCCCTGAGCTGAGACACTGTAACTAGCAAGCTTTTTCAATGAAAGATAGGACAAGATAACGCAAACCATCCTTACTGATCATTTGACAACGAAACAGACTTGGATGGAGTCTCCTTACAGAGTGGGTCATCAACAACTGCCCGGAGCAGTAGTTAGTGATTTAGTGGTAATACTGTAACAGTTCTTGCTCTTCATATGAGAATTTCAAAGTTCATTATTCAAGGAGTCAAACTATTGTTTTCCAGGATGTCTCACACATTCTTGCCCCAACAACAGCTGCTGGAGGTGAATTTGGTGAACCCTCTGGTAAGCAGACTATAAGATTTTCTTTCTTCACTATAACAAAGTTATTTTTCAGCACTTAATGATTTCTGTTTCCAAGCTAGAATTCAACCCTTCTGATCTTACTTGTGCAGATAGTCAAATTCACTTTAGTTATGCTTCCTAACATGAGTAAAGGGTCTGAATCTGGAATATGGACAGATTAATCTCTGCAAACTGCATTTATTTTGAAATATTTGCCAGGACTTTCAAATGTCAGGCAATTTTATTTTCTGGTTCCAAATGGTGAATTCAGGTTCTTTCCAAGACATCAGTTTAAGCAGAAATCAATCTCAAGGCCAGGATAATAAATTTTTCTTTCATAACTCAGTAATGAATGTTTAAGTTCTTTCCAGTTTCCAGGTTCTGCTTAACTCAAAGGAGAACTAGGAGCCAGGCAATTACTCCCTGCACCACCCAAAACAGAGAGGCGGCATACACTGCAATAAATTTATGCTGCTGATATAAGGTCCTCCCAGGAATTCAATGCCATAGAAATGGTGACAGTGCTACTTTCTCTTTTCCCCATACATTACACCACAAAAGGAATCCATTCTTACCAGAAACTGAGTCTCCGGTTGACTCATAATCCATTCTAACTCTCAGGAAGCTCTCAGGAAGAAATGGCGCATGGCAAGACAATTTCTCCAATGAATTTTGTGTTGGTACAATGGTACAAATATCTTTATCCTTAAACTAAAACAAAGATAACAAAGCACTTGGGGCATAAATGTGAATTAAGAATCTTTGTTGCTAGTAAAATTATCCAAGCATGGCAAACTGAACAGTTTACGAATGATATTTGTAATTCACTTTGTTATTTACTTCATTTCCATTTTTATCTCTACAGCTACGGCAAGAGCCTCTAGTTAAAATTATATTAGCTGTGACTAACGAGGTTAAATGAGAAAAGATGATGGAATCTGTCTTACAGTTTTTAATACAATCATGTTCAAAACTACTGAATTAATTTAATATATTACACATTGATATTTAAGACTACTTATTCTTTATTATCAAATATGAAAAATTCTGCAGAAGATAAAATCCTGAAGATATGATTTTATATTTTTTTGTAAAGAATAATTTCATTTTGCATTATAAACACTGATGGTTATTATGATCAGCTGCTGTTCCTCCAAATCCCCTGTTTTATAACAACTGGGAAAAATGAAAGGGACTACAAGGCTGTTTCTTTTGCTGTGATCATAAATACACATTTCTGTATTTTCATAAATATCTATAATCTTTTTCTGCTGTTCTTATACAAATAATCACATAATGAGACAGAGGAATTTCTCCAGCCAATTGCACAAGTAAATTACTGATTTTCTAAAGCATATATGTAAATGTATGTGTCATCTCATGCATAAAATAAATTAAATCCCCTACAAATATGCACTTAACTTGTTATAATTTCAACTTCCATGTATGAATCTGTGGTGAAAATTACAATACTTTCAGAAGCTTAGTGGGATTATTATATTATTGGTAAAAGTAACTAGAAAATTCTTTGTGACTGTCACAAAATATAGGAAGGATAACTTTTTTTTTTTGTTTTCAGAAATATATACAAACACATATGGAGGAGGAGGAGTAGTAGCATCTGGTGTTGAGGACACTACAGCAGTTGGCTATGGTACTGGTACTGGTTATGGAACAGCTGGAGGAATTTCTGGTACAGGAGAAGCAAAAGGATCAGGTGGAGGAACGATAAAAGAATATCGAGAGGGAGGGGTGAATATGGCCTTCCTAGACAACTACTTCTCTGAGGTAACTAGCTTATTTTCTTTGTATTTGCGAGCCTACTGGTAGATTCTCCTTTCTAGAATACATGGTGAAAATCCAAAGTAACTCCACTGAAATTGTAACGTACATGACATAGATTTGGTATGAGAGGTACTAATCTGAAAAAAATAATTATAATACTGAATGTATTCATAATAATACTGCTTTTAAGATAATATATTTGAAAACCAAATTTTTAGCAAGTTATAACATTATTTCAGCTTAATAAGTGACCATCAAAATTATCACCTTTTGCAGTGTATAAATGGATAATAACATTGTAAATATTTCTTACTTGAAACTGTTTGCAAATTGATCTGTCTAGAGGTTACTTAAAGAGGGACTTTAACTTTCAAGGAATTGTGAATATGTGTTCCTTTTCTTCTGCTTTATTCATTGCTCTTTATGTCTAGAAAAATAGATGAAAACTGCAAATGACACAACTATTCAGTTCTGTAATTGTCTAAATATTAACTGGCCTTTACATGTAAGATAGAAAAGATGGTATGGTATTTACATGATTAAGGGATAAATTTTCTTGATTAGTAAGAACCACAAGGCATAAATATTATAATTTCTTATGTTGTCAAAATGTCAATTAATATTTAAGGTCCACTGTATTTCAAAATCTGGAAAAAA
>NW_020455866.1:2957029-2969091 GCF_003342845.1 Nothoprocta perdicaria | reverse complement strand
GAAAAAAAAAAAAAAAAAAAGTAAAAGAGTGGAGCAGTCCTGAAGATAGGTTTCTTCCAGACTGAGATCCCTCTGCCTGAGCTGGGAATATTATGTGATCACCTGCCAAAATCCACCAATGGCAAATGAATGATACTTTTGGGCTCGCCAAACATTCCCTACTGTACCCAAGCCTCAGACCCATCATCACCATGCAGGGCCCTCAACAGTTCCCTAAGCTTCCTGACTCTTTGTCCAGGTACTGATCCCCAAGGATTGAATTGGACAGCTGTGCTCATGCTCTCCAGGTTCTCTCTCCAAGATTCTGCTCTGATGACAATTTCTGTACCTGAGAAAAGGTTTCATTCTATCAAAATCTACTTCTAGAGAGATTAAAGGCAGAAAATTAGGATATTTCTTAGAAATATCCTTCTCAAATGTTAAGCAAAACCCAAAGTCTTTGTAGTGCTTCTTTTAAACAAAATTTCCGATGCTAAGTATTTGCAAAAGAAAGAATAAAAGATCAGAAACAAGACTTACTTCAAGGACACTGTTGCTGTTTTATTTAATCCTACTAGTTGACCTTGTTTCCCAAGTCTGTTAGGTCTGGCCCAATCTCACTTGAGATAGAGCTAAAAATCTGAAGAAAAGTAATTTTGTTCTATTTTGTTTGTTTTTCCAAACTACAGAAAGCATTTGTGTATGCAGATGAAGATGAAGGTCGTCCTGCAAATGATTGTCTACTGATATATGATCATGAAGGAGTAGGCACTCCTGTTGGCTCTGTAGGTTGCTGCAGTTTTATTGGAGAAGATACAGATGAAACGTATTTGGAAACATTAGGACCGAAATTTAAGACTCTGGCAGAGATCTGTCTGGGCAAAGAAATTGAAACTTTTTCTGAAGCTAACCTGCCATGGCCATCTGGTAGTGCTACCTTTCCCAACCCTGAAAATGAAATAAACCTTCCACCACCTGGCACCACCATCATTATCAACGGAGGTGCTCCAATGCCTCCCCCAGGTAGTACTACAACAATAGTTACCGAAAACACCTACACCGGGTCTACTTTGCAGCCCTCCAGGCCAATGCCTGATCCTTTGCTCCATGGGAACGTGATGGTGA
This sequence comes from Nothoprocta perdicaria, assembly GCF_003342845.1. Classification (NCBI taxonomy): domain Eukaryota; kingdom Metazoa; phylum Chordata; class Aves; order Tinamiformes; family Tinamidae; genus Nothoprocta; species Nothoprocta perdicaria. The sequence continues at coordinate 2,967,987 of NW_020455866.1, read as the reverse complement.
CTGAGACCTACACCTCCGGACCACCCTCCCTCAATGTTGATCCTCTACGCGCATCAAACGTTGTCGTCACAGAACGGGTAGTGGGGCCAGCCTCTGCATCCGATCTGCGCGGCATGTTAGATATCCCTGACCTCACCGAGGGATCCAACGTCATTGTCACAGAAAGAGTGATTGCACCCAACTCCCGACTCCCAACTTCCCTGAGCATCCCTGATCTTGTTGACGGGTCCAATGTGGTAGTGACAGAAAGGGTGATCAGGCCAGCCTCTGGGATGCCCGGCAGCTTGATCAACATCCCTGMCGAGCTATCCAACACCCACAATGTGGTGGTCACGGAGAGAGTGATGTCAGGGACTGGGATGAGTGGCATGGGTGGAGCTGGTATGGCTGGGGCCAGCATGGGCATGACCAGCATGGGTGGAGCTAGCATGGGTGCGATGAGGGAAGCATCACAGATGTTGAATGCTGCTGAGTGTCACCTGGGTCAGCCCCTGGGCACGGCCTCCCCCGGTACCTCACGGCGCCGGGTGACCAAGTACAGCACTGTGCAGTACTCCAGCCAGTGAGCCATCCCCCACAGGGCTGCCAGTCCTCACTTGCTGCCACCCCAGGCAGTGTCATTAAGTAGAATTCAATAAAAAACAGCTACAGTTTCAGGAACTCTTCCTTGAGAAGGATTCTTGTGAGGGCACCTGGCTTCAAAGTCAAACGCAGAACTTGGCCAGGAAGGGTAAAGTTCAGGTTAGCTTAAAATATCTTTTTTTTTCTCTCTCTTTTTCTCTCTCTTTCTTCAGGTAACATTTAAAACTGTACAAAAAAGATAATTGTGGTTTTTTTGGTGAAAGCTCTGATTAATGGACCAAACAGGGAGAGGGGATTAATGGGCACGTGCTGAGCTGGTCTGAGCCAACACCACATGAAACAGTGTTAAAATGCTTCATTGGTGAGTGCTCTCCCATGAGAATCAGATTGGGGTTAATGGTTCCTTACCGACAAGACAGGAAAGGAGCATGGTTAATAATTAGTCAACACATGACTAGTAAGCACATTCTGATGCATCCTTTTACACTGAATGTGATTAAAAGTGCTTTACAAAATCTTACTTTAAATGATTCCTGCTACTACCAACAATACTTATAAATAGGAATCAGAAATGTGATACATTTTCATAGCATTCTCAGCAAAATATTTTCAGGAAAATAAGTATTTCATCAGAAATGTCATGTTACTACTACAGCGAAGTTTGACTAGTAATTTACTGCAGGTGGTGCTGCAGAATTGACCCTGTTACTTGAGAGGCTGTTTGGTTCTTCTTTTTCTCCATTACTGTTACTACCATAGCTAAATCTAAAAGGACTACAGTGAAAAACAGATTTTTAATTTTTTTTTCTGCTGAATTATGATTATTGTTCAAGTCTAAAGTGTCTGGGTATGTTATAAGGACTATAATTTACCATATTGGTTTTATTTCCTAATAGTGGCAAGAGAACAATGCCTGGAAGCTTTGTGCTGTGGAGAGGCAATAGCAAATACAATACTGATACTGGAAGCTGCACTCTTTCATGAAAAGAAAAAAAATACTTAGCAACGATACAATACAAATTCGCTAATATATAGTGCAAGAGAATTATTTCACAAGCCAATGTATTTTGCATTGATATTTTGAAGATTTATTTTAATATGTAAATTGAAAAAGTGATTGTGATTCTATAATCTTAATTAAATTTGGTATTAATTTTCCCACAAAAAACAGCTCTGCTGGACTCTGTTATTCTTGTAATACTTTAACATGCTTTAGAATACTATCTGAAGGAACAAAATTCTGAAATATAGTGTATGTCACCTTTTATTTCTGTACTATATGTATTATATACAAAAAATGATGCAGTGTAAATACAATAGAGGTATATTACGAGGGATTGGCTTTTTTTGCTAGATCACAAAATCAGTACTATTTTTCCCTCACATGAAGAGTTGTTTGTGAACTTGCCACTTGATTAAGTGGAGATGAAACTTCTAGCTCTATATCCAGATTAACTAATTTCAGAAGAACAGAATGACAAGTTTGAAGTTTGATGCCAGGAAAAGAGTATCCAAGAAATGTCTCCAGATCTACTGTCAAAGACAATCCTTGGTGCCTTTTGAGGTGATATTATAGCCATTGTCATCAGTGCTCTCTAGAAGTCATTACCAAATGCAAGGCTACCTCAAGAAAGAGTTCTATCATGGCTCATATGCAAAAAAAAAATAGTACTAGATAATCTCTCCATAATACTAAAGCATCACAACTTTTTACTTTGTCCTCTACCCTTCATTACCTTAAGCATCACTTAAATTTCATTTATTTCAGTGGAATTATCTTCTTCTACATGTGATATACAACTCTAAGTATGCTTTCTGAAAACATTCTTTAAAGAAGGAATATGGCTACTAATATGCAAAGGTACATTCTTTTAAGTCAGGGCAATAGCGCTGGAATTTAGTAAAATGCTGACAAGCTCCTTTTTATTTCACTAACTACCTATCTACATAAAAACTGAATATTTGAAATATTTATAGCTCACTGTACATTTAGAAAGACTTGCAATATATCCAAGCCACTTAGAGATGTTCCTTAATGTAAAAAAAAAAAGTTTTATGTAAATATATTCATAATCATCTTATGCAAATTTGGAATATTTTTTCTTCTTGTGCTCCTAGGTTATAAAAGTAGGCTTCAGGGGCACACAATGAATTCTTTGTTACCCTATTGAGCAAGAATGTTGTGTGATGTATGAGTGTTTGAACTAACTCTGTTTTCTTGCATGTCTAGAAATAGAAAGGGGAATGAATAATTTAAAAAAAAAAAAAGTGGAAATATTTTCGTTATGCAGGGTTATTACTTTTTATAAGATTTTTACAAACTCTTTTTAAATACCAATAGTTTGTTATTTAATAAAATGTCTTGAAAGATTTCTAAATTTTTAAATATTGCTTTCTCACTTGTCAAATAGGAATCACAATATTATCTCCTCAAGCATTTCCAGTGCATTTGTGAATAATAATTTCCATTGTTTTGTAACAGGTACAAACCTTCTTAAAGCTATTTAGTGAGTGTTAGTGAGATAAGCACATTCTTATGTTACTACAGATTGCAGAGCAAAAATTTATTTGAAGATGTGAACAAATACTCAGTTCATTACAAATTCTGTGTGAAATCTTTTTCTAGCTTTATTATCAAAAGGTAGTATATAGTTTAATCCTGACTAACAGCTAGTAGTTTAGTTTCTATTTTTTCATTTGTTATTTAGAAGACTACCTGCTGTCCAATTTTAATTATGTTGTTGAATAATGATTTGATATCATATAGGAATATATGAATAGTGGTATCAATTCTGCCATAACTATTCAAGGAAAAAATTCCTATTAAAGCGTGGACAGCCTGCAACATCAACTCTATGGCTTTCTTGTTTTTACTTGAGCTTTGTAGAGTAGGATCCTACAGATTTACACAGGCTTACCAAGATCTTTATGGCATAAGTAGTATATTGCCATTGAAGCAAATACTGCCACAGATTGAGGATCTCTTTGGATTATTATCTTGGGAACAGCATCTGAATTTGAACTGCAGTCTTTTATTCTTTTTAATCAGTTCTGACTCTGTGGTAATAAATATGTAATAAATAAAACTTAAACTATTGAGAGTATGACCCACTACCTACAATGTGAATAGACCCCACGATTTAAGCAAAAATACAGAAGAGTATGGTTTTCTTGAATTTACATAGCTGCATAATTCGAATGGTCCTCTCTACATAGTTACAAAATTAATCATTTTCATTATATTTAGAACATAGTTAATATTACAGTTTTAGACAAGTTTTACTAAATAGAGATATTAAAATTTCACTTGTAACAATTTCTGAATGGTATTGAAATAATACAATAAATGATGATTTGGACCATCATATTTTGAGTAGAATGGCTTAGTGCTTTTTGTTTGTTTATTTGTTTATTTGTTTTCATCAGTGGAAATGTACTTTCCTTAAAATTAAGATTTCAGTTTTGTTTTTTTGGGGGGCAGAGGAAAAATAAATGGAAATAAAATGTGTTCATTTGAAAAGTCAAGGCATCCCAGGCTGAAATTATTTCATGTGTCAGATATATTACTCAGTTACATAGCTGCAGCTTAATGTAGCAATAACATACGTCAGATCTTGTGAGAGTTATAGTACCATTTCTTCAATTTATCATTCTTCTCTGTATTGTTCTCCCTCTCTAGACAGCACTTTCTATGAAGGACTTTTGTCCTTATACTGTGAAATAGCTATAGTTTAGTGCGGGGGCTGAAGTCAAAAAGAAAATAGATGCTTGAATAACAATCTGGGCAATGTTAGCATCCCACGTACATGCAGTTGATTCAAGGAAAAATACTTTGTTTCTAAAAGCAAAAGCAGTATAATTTGAAATCGCTGAAACAACTTTTTTTTTTTTTCTTAAGCTTCCAGGCCGCTATTCATGATAATAGTGAATTTTACACATTTATTTGAACTCAATATGATATTGTTTTTGCTAGTTTATTTAAGTTTAGTTTTAAATCTATTTATCATTTTTTGTGGACTTCCTATTTTGACAACCTTTTCACTATTGTCCATCATTATCCATCTTCCAACGTATAGCAATGATATCATTGGATTCATGGGCAACTGGTCTACAATCACAAACTAAAAAGACTAGTCTGGGTGAGTATCAGGGGATAGCTCTGTCCAATGAATCTACAAACTACAAAACTTTAATCAATACTGGGGCATAGAAATTACATGAGTGGGAAGATGAACCCTTGGACAGACGCTTTTAGCAAGAAAGGTAGTGTTTTAGAGCAGTTGAGTCTAAATGTCTAAGTATAGAAAAAAACATGTGGATGCACAAAAAGCTACCAATTATTTATAAGCAATATATTCTGAGCTAAATGATCCATTATCTTGTAGTCTTTGCTGTCATGCTGGATGAAGGCAATAACTGTGATACCAAGAAATACTTGAAGAGGCACTTTACTTGTAAGAGAGAAGTAGCAATACATTTTATTGATATCAAAACCACCTTTCTTTTCAAACTCCTCAGGGAAGCCTAGTTGTGGTCAGATCCAATCCTAGTGCCAGACTTGGTCAATGGTTTATGTATGCATGGATTAAACGCACAACTAATCAGAGATACAATGTGACAAAATTTGCAAAGTTACAGCATGCTATTAATACTTCCTAAAGATCTGGAATGGGTAAGGAATCTCCCCAACTTGAGTGGTATTCCTGCTCAAGGGAAGATCTTAGCATGCATCCCAGTGCCATGAAGGAAAGCTCAATGGGGTCTTGGACTGCCCTGTCTTTATGTGGTAAGGTGATTGACTCACAGTCATATTCACTTACCAGGAATATTTTTGTTGATATCAACTATCAACTAACTATCCCTTGGCCATTGTGCTCTTGCCTGTTTCCCTACAATCTGTTCTAAGCCACGCATCACGACCACCACTGGTGGTCATCACCTGAGCAGGATTGGGGTATAGAAAGAGAAGTCTGGTCTTGAGCAAAGTTAGGAAGAAGTTAGGCTAGGGGAGAACATACAATCACAGAAACACATCCATTTATTTTGTAAGCCCTTATCAGTTTTACACTCCTCTGTCACACAGTTGGTGTCACAGATTTTATTATGCTTACATGCAGTGTCTAATCTAAAAATTGAGTAGGAGTGCTGCCAGTGATTGCAGATAGCTTCTCATCACATTTGAAAAGTTGGCTAGTCTCTGTGTCTAGAGATTGTTTGGGATTTGCTCTTCTTGTAAAGAAATGATGCACAAAAACATCTGTAGTGAGCATCTCTCAAAGCAAAACTCTCAGTCATAGAGAAAACTCTCAGTCATAGCACTGATATTAACCAATACAGCTTATACCTTCTTACTTTCACAGATGTGCAATCACTATGAAAAAAAACAGTCCTTGGAATTATCTTGACTTTTCCAAAAAAAATCAGATGTATTTTGAGCCAACAGAATATCAGTGGTATCAGATTGATGGGATACACATCCTATAACGACTCCTCATACAAATACCCAGGGCAAGCTCTGACAGACAGATCTCTGATGAGAGTTAGACACTATTAAGTTCTATTGCCACCAGAGATTCCCAAAATAATGCTGCAATTACTTTTATTGATATAATTTCATATTTAACATTCTATTCGTAAACCATCCTGTAATTTATTTCTCATCAGTGAAATTTCAGCTGTTTCCATATTAACAAACAATGCAAAGATTAGATATAGAAACAGATAAACGGAGATAAGAAAAAAAGAGACAAAAGACCAACTCCATCATTCTCTCACCTCTTCAATCTGTATTAATCCAAAGAGTAGAAGATTGTGTTATTTAAGAATTATTTTAAAATAGGAACAAAAAAATGAAAGGTTTATTCTATGACCTTTAGGCCAGTTCTTTCTTGTCATGAAGAACAGCTAGTCCATAGGCACAAGCTTCAGTACTTGTTCATCTCCACTGGAGAACACTACAGCAAATGTAATATCAAACTAACTTTGGGCACCACCACCATGGATATATGTGAATTAATGTCCCTGTGTAAAGTAAGAGCAATTATTTTTGCTCCAAAGCTTTTCAGGTGATCTTAGACAGCTCTTTGCAGCTGACTTGAGCTGAGGATTTGCATAACTATTTTTGCTTTCTTTTTAATTTTCTTTTTCTTTTCTCTTTTTCATTGGAGAACTATGTGGTGACTTATGGACTCACATCTCAAATTTAGCGTAGGCATTGAAAGACTACTAGCATTGAAAAATTTACTGTGTAACCTTAATGCAATCATTCATGTAGTCATGACAGTCATGTAGTCTCTAGAAAGTTAGAAACACTTGTGAAGCAGGTATTTTTACAAAGCAAAAGCACAAAGGATCCTGAGATGAAACAATCTTGCGTGAAGTTTTAGCTAGCATTCTGATTTAACTATTACACAACAACATAACTTTGCCTTTAAGAAGTAAAATTCAAGGAAAGTACCTCCATTATCAAATCCAGCCTCTGGTAACAGGCAACCACATAACAGAATTACATTGCTAAATTGACAGAATTCTGTCCAAAAATCAACATGTTCTTGTTTTCTAGACTCTTCATCCAACTGAAACTCACCCCAAACTCTACTAGTTTGACTGTGCGCTATTGTTCTAATTTCACGCCTAAACTTTCCAATTAATTTATATTTGGTCTTATACTTCTCTCCTGGACAAGGAATTCCACATCCCTGTATCTAAGATCCCTGAAAACCTGTACTTCACTGCAGTGTTGCACCTGACAGTGGACCTAGTTCAGTCCTAGTTCACAGTAAGAACAATGGGGATTGGTCTCTTAAGACTAGGCTGTAACTTTGCCAAATGATCTTAGAGCACTAAAGAAAAAAATAAAATAAAATAAAATAAAATAAAATAAAATAAAATAAAATAAAATAAAATAAAATAAAATAAAATAAAATAAAATAAAATAAAATAAAGCTAATATTCCTACCAGCTGTACTGAAGGACTTGAGCAAGAGATTTTACCTACCTGAACTCACTCTACTACCTTAGTTTGTCCGGATAGATAGCTAGGCTCCCTTGAAAACGCCCATTTTCAGGCTACTTCAGAGCAGCCACGGTTGCTACGCAGCTGGAAACAACAACAGGATTGTTCTGCCACTCCTTGTTTTGTGCACGTAAAAGACTTTGTATTTCATGCTGCCAGACAGTAACAAAACGCCTGTGTTAAAGGCAAGAAGCTGACCTGACTCCTCCAGTTCTGCTAATCAAACCGCTCCCGGCTCAGCACACTCACTCATTGCTATAGCTGGGACTCCTACCTAGAAAGTCAAACAGCTTTACTGCAAAGGGCAATAAGCAATAGGGAGGCAGAGAACGAGAGAGAAAAGAAAGACAAAAGTGAATGAGTGACAAAAAGGGTTATTCCTGATGACTACAGGAATACTCATAATCAGCTTCAATTTTATTGGTAGAAAGTATGGAGAAACAAAAAAAAAAAAAAAAAAAAAAAGAAAAGGAAAACATCATAAAACAAAAATAGCTAATGTATGTAGAAAAAAAAAATCCTTATTTGAATAGCATGAACCTCTTACTCCACGCAGCAAGTCTTGCCACAAATATATTTCCATTCTCAGGTAGTACCTTCTTTCTCAAGGATCCCAGTCATGAAAGCACTTAAAAGCAGATAACTGTAACTAATGGAATTACTCATCTGCTAAGTTCATGGCTTTGGGAACTGGGTCTGTAAAGGGCATTTTTTTATAGTATTTTCATTATCAGTTACATATCTTGAGTATCTAGATACAGCTCTAATTAATTTGTGTGTAGCCAGGATACTCTACTTTCTACCGTTATCCTTGAATAAAATGGAGGTTGATACTGTTACTCTCATGATACATGTAGGATAACATGTTTAAGGACAGCATTCCTGTACTCTGAATCATATATTTGCAGGAAGCTGAGAACATATTCCTGTGCAAAACCCTGGCTTCTCTGCAAGGCCCTTTAACTGCTCTTTCCAAAGAGCTGAATGACAGTTGGGCCTACTGTGCTTCTCACAAAGCTTGAAACAAAGTGGAAGAGATTAATGAATTTCAAACAGTGAAAAATATTTGCATTGCAACCTAATATGAATCATGATGAGGTTCTGGCATTTCATTAAAAAGAATATATATATATATATTTTTTTTCCATCTTCACACCATTTGCTAAAAGCCTCATCTGATTGAATGACTTCACAAAATAAAGAAACAGTATTTTTCTACAAGAGGGAGAGGAAAAGGAGAGGGAGAGGAGAGAGAGAGGAGAGAAGAGGGCAGGCACACCAATTCTGGCGAAGCTGTCTTTACTTTTGTAAGGAGCAATCTGGAGTCTGTCGCCCAACAGGAAAGCACGCTCTGCTCCCTGCCCTGCCCTTTCACGGCTGTTGCCTTACTGAGCACCATGAGGGTTGGTGGGCTCCCCTGGGGACTCAGTGGCCTTTCACAGCAGGTATCATGGGCCAAATAAGGTCCCCTGACTCGGAGTAATAAATACTCTAGTTACGATGTTTTATAAGCTCATTTTCTTACACTCACCAAGGGAGTTTAGACAGATGTTTGTTCTTTGAAAAACAGCAATCTGACACTTGCTGCAAGCTTTTGAAAGCTCCTTCCCCACCAGGCACTGAATCAGGGCTACTTTTAAAACATTCCAAAAAAAAATCAAAAACAGAGATGAACTTCCTTTTGTTCTGTGGTGCTGGTGAACTTTGAACTGCTGCTATCTCCATAGGGAAAACAAAGACCTAACACTCTTCCAGTGTAAATGGATTTTAGGGTCAGAACTGCACATAGGCCATAGAAGGAGGAGGAGTGTTTAGTAAAATGGAGAAAAAAAAAGGCAGAAAAAGAATAGATTTCAGCAGATGGTGATACAGCTGGAAGCTGCCTTCAGAATAAATAGATACTGTTTTTAACCAAATTATTTTCTAAATGCAAGCCCAGTAGTTCTATAAAATAAGAACTATATTTTTTTCCATCTATGGAAAGTATCATAATTTTAAAATTATTCTCACTATGAATGTCACTCAAAGCCAATACAAATGTTAAGCCAAAATAGCCAATAAAAATAATTAAAAAAGTCAAAACCTTTTTATGTTGACTCTCCAGAACACGCAGCTGGCCCATGTGAAAGTTACAAGCATCACAGGAACAGCTCTTCCAAGTTCCAACAAGCTAATTTGCAGTTTCTGGTCTCTGTGGCTTTTCAACACTATGAACAGGAGACAATTCCACTTATTCATTCTGCAGATGCATAAGCAAGCTCAAAGGAAAATCAGTGTTAATTTTTTTTTTTTAGGGAAATTACATCACATTTTACTATATCATATTATATCAACATAAAAAAACTACTAAAAACTATTACTAAAGGAGAATTTTGCTGTGCTTTTACTAGCACTAGCGTCACTAGCTATATTTGGTATTACATCATACAAAACTACATCCCTCCCGTTGACATATTGAACAATATCAGAGAATCTGAGGGCGTATGTTTAGTTACAAAGTGATATGCAGTGACAGAAGCAAGAAAAATTATAGAGATCAAGAAAGATTACAGAAAGATTATAGAGATATTATAGCTATGATGCATATTGCATTTCTTGTTTTCTTTCAATGAAGAAGACAATGTACGCAATCAGCAAACACCATAAATCATGATATTCTAAATAGTAAAAATATAGATATATAACTACAGAACAAATTGTGAATTAAAGCTACTTCCCTATCCATTCAGTAAACCCCATGTGAATGATGATCATAGCAACTGAATTCAAAGAATGTGAAATTTAGTACTGTGCAATGTTAGGCCAGGTAGGGTGGTTTTCTCATTGGACTCTTAGCAGAGTCACACGTATCGTAACTGGCTGCTTGAGAAATCACAACAGCTGAGTGTGGCCTCATGAAGATTAGCCAGGTAAGAGCCCAGGAGAACAGGGGGGCAACTGGGAGGTACCCCTCATGGTTTTGTCAAGGGGGAGGAAGGTGCTGCCCTTGTCAGCAGCCCTTAACCAGGCACAGCCAGGGAAGACCTCTGCTCAGCGTCAGCAAGAAGGGTGCATGGCAAAGAACACTAAAAAGCAGCTTATGAGAAAGGAAGGAAGGCTGTGCTCAAATTTATTTTCCCACGAGACGGCACTTGCTCTGTTTAAGTTACTCATTAATTTACCGTTTGTTCTTACAGTTACTTCGCACACCTCCAACCTGCCCCRACTCGCTTTTCTTTTAGTGGGGGTGAAAAAAGGAAGAGGAGGAAATACCCCCATCCGCACAAAACAAGCGGTCGCCGAGGAGCGCAGCGGGCGCGACCCCGCGGAGCGGCCCCGACGCGCGTGTCCGAGGGCGCGGCCGCCCCGACGCCGCGGGCGC
>NW_020455866.1:2917087-2957014 GCF_003342845.1 Nothoprocta perdicaria | reverse complement strand
GCCGAGCCGTGTCGGGCCGGACCCCGCCACGCGGCCGCCCCGGGCTCGGCGAAGGCGGGTCCCACCTGCCTGCCGGCCCGCCGGGACACTCCACCCACCCGCGCCTTCTTGTGCGGCCCCGGCGCCGTGGGCGCAGTGTCGGGGCGGGCCTGGCCGCGGACATGGCGCGGAGCTGCGCGGCGGCGGCGCGGCTGCTGGCGATGCTGGTGAGTCCTGGCGCGTCCCCTCGGGAGTAGGGGAGAAAAGCGCAACCCCCCCCTCACCGTGCCGCGCCAACTGCGGGAAGGAAAGGAAGAAAAGTAAAGAAAAAAAGAAAAACCGCCCTGCAGGGAGGGGAGGGGAGCGGGCGGCGCGGAGCCGCCAGCTCCCAGGCCCGCGGGGCTGCGCGGCGGCTGCCGCCCCCGGGCGCGGGGCGGGCTCCCTCGCAACGGGCTCTCGCCTTTGGGAAGCGAGGAGAAGTAACTCCCGCTTGCGGTGTGGAAGGAGGAAGAAAAATTGATGAAGATAAGCGCCTTTTTTCCTTTTTTTTTTCCTTTTCCCCTCGAGATTGTGTTGGGAACAGGAATGCAGGGAAGAACTCAGAACGTTGTCGCTTTCTGATTTGAAATACTTTGGGTTATCTTTTTCAAGGAGTTGTGTCAGGAGGGAGAATGGATAATAAAAGTTTCGTGCATTCGTGGAAATCTTTACTGCCTTGCATAACAGGTTTCTTAAAAATTCGGGATACTTCACATTTTTGTGTATCTCTTTCTTTTTTTTTTGTTTCCTCTACCGTCGCTTATCACCCTTTAAATCGTGCATACTACGAAGACCTTACAGCAGTGTCCTAAAAAACTGTGATCAAAAATAAGTAAATAAGAAGTTTCAGATATGTTTGATTGGGTCGGGCATTCTCTAGCTACGCAGGAAGCTCTCCCTCTCGTTTAACACCTTGTTCCAGGCTGTCCACCTGCCCAGGCTGGCAAAAGGCCTACCAGGCAAAATGCCTGGCAGCTCTGAGCAGGGAAGGAAATCTTGGATAGAGCCAAGGAGCTTGTGGAGCTGCTGGGGTAAGGAGTTGTGGTTAGCAGCTCTGCTTCCTGAACTTGGGATCCAGCAAAATCATCTTTCTTAGCTGCAAACTTCTTTGAAAACTCTTAATGTAGATTTAGTTGGCCAAGAGTCAGCCAGTAACAGTTAACTCTGTGCCTAGAATCAAGGAAGGAGTTGTGCTTTGGTTGCAAAGAGTTGTGTTTTTCTTTTTTCTTTTTTTTTTCTCTTCCAAAAGCACAATGGGAAATTTGCAACTGTTACTTTTTTTTTTTCCTTTCCCCCCTCCCCACTGAACCAATGCCAGTATCCATTTGAGTGGGCTTGTACTTGCCCAGGATCCCACTGGCTTTGCCTGCAGTGGAAAACGATTTACTTGTTTCTTTCATTTAAAGTTTGTACAGGGTGAAAGACGCTAAAATTGAGCAAAGTTTTGTTTCTTAGTACCTTAGTATACCCTCAATGGAATATGCTAGCAAATGGAGGTACCTTAGCGGGCCAGCATGAAGAAAGAGTGGCAATATTGTTTTCAGCTTTTTTTCTACTAATATGGACAAAGTCTTTAATGTGGGCGAAAGTCTAATAATTTATTTAAGAATACAGACAAAGGTTATTTGTTTTTTATGACATGCAGAGAAGGCACTGGAAAACTTCAAAAGCAGGAAGAAACTACTGGAGAAAAAAAGTAAAAGCAATCAAAAAGAGTTGTCTTTTACCACAGAAGCGTCAGGAATATCAAATTCATCCTTTATATGTTTTTTTTTTTTTCCTGGAACTGTCTAGTGGTGGTTTGCACTCAGCTCTGTGGTATGTATCCTCTTGGAGTCACAGAGCTCCCTGCAGCTCTCTGTGTCTGTGTCACTGTCTCCAGCTCTTCCCGAAAGATACGGGCGCCTGCGGGATGATAACGTGTTCATGTAGGTGCGGTCCTGACCTGGTGCACGTCCAAGGTGCACGCCCAGAGCCATGGTCCTGCAGTGCAGGCACAGCTCCTGACATGTCAAAGATCCCTGGGAGTTTTCTTGTGATTCTTAGGCAGGTGGACATCATATCTTTAGAAGAAGAGATGTTGGAAACACTGCTGGTCAAAGAAGAGCTGAGAGAGGTGTAAGGATTTTATTGTGCAGGTAGCAAAATTTTGCTTTTCTATGATCGTTTCAGATTGTATTTTGTTGATACTAGATTTCTAACTCTGATGATGCAAGATGTGATGAAATTCAGATTGTAAGCACCCACTTTATATTCTCAATAGCATACCGAAATGTATTAAAAAGTTGCAAAAATCTATACAGTGTTTCACCATTTCTTTTTTTAAGTTTAAGAACACAACAACAAAAAAACCTCCAAATGTGAAGGGGTGAAATTTGTGATAACTATTTTATCCATCTTACTCAATTCAATGCTAATTAAAAGCAAAACACCAGGGTGGAGGGGGACGGGGGGGAAGAAGGGAAAATTTCCTCCTTTCCTGATTCTGAATCAGACTTCCTAATTCTGGCTTTAAGAATCATGTTCTGTGATTCTTGAAACAATACTAGAGATTCCCAAAAAGTCTGGGATTCTCTAGACTAAAGGGATTTCTCTAAAGTCTAGAGAAAAGAAAGTAGATAAGGCACACAGTAACAGCTTTCAGATAAATAAAAGGTAATTGTGAGGTTATGAAGAAAGGGGGGCTATACTGTTTGGTGAGCCTATTTGAATCACAAAGAATGAGATTCTGTTTAAGGTACCTGAAATAAGTGTTTGAGCTTCTATTATGGAGAATGGAGAGGTAGTTGATACAGAGGTCACCTATGCTAGTGTTTTAATTTGGATTAATTTATGCTTTTGAAGCAACTCTCTAATRTGCACACATCTGACTCCTTCTGGATAAAACTAATTTGGAAGGTGCATCCATCCATTCATGGGTGTCTGGCAAACAGAATCAAACTTGTTTTAGTCTGAAGTAGAAATCAAGTGCAAAGCTGGTTCTCAGCAGCGTTTTGCCATACCAATCTTCTTGCGTTGGGCCTTGTGAAGTAGATACAGCCACAGTTGGTGGCTCCCAGGAAGAAATGACAGCAGTGAGCTGGAGAGGAACTACTTGCTCCTCTCCTTGTCTGTCCTTCTGTTGAGTACAGGGGAAGATGAGAAGCCACATTCACGTAGGCATAGAAACTTGGGTGTTTTAATCTGAAACTAAATCTCAGCCACAAAACAATATGATGTTCAGTCTGAAAGGGTAGCTATGCACTGCCCTGGATTAGATAGTGAGGTTGTGACATCTCTATCACTAGTTTTATGAACAGGCTAAACTATTGTTAGGAAGCATTTAAGTATAGATGTTGCCCCAGGGCAGGGAGATGGACTTCCAGATAACCTTTGCCARTCCCTTCAGCCATGTTTTCTAAGTGTACAAAATCTCCACCTACCCAGAGTCTAACCCTGCCACATTAACTGGCMGGATGTACAAGATCTGAACATCTTTTACACACAATGTATATGAAAGGAGCGCATTTTCAGGGCTTCTTGCTTCATAATGAAGCRAGGTAAGCAGGGACACACACCCTCTTACTCAGCCTGCATCCTTACAGGGTAAAATTCAGTGAGTGTTCAAAGCCTTTCCCTTTAGTCACTTCCTGATTATAACACGAACTCTCATTTGTACTAGAATTGATGGTTCTCCCTTTTCTCCTGCTCTCGCCTATGGCGGCTGTTTTCGTGAAGTATTTTGCTCTGGCCACAGGTTTTCCAGCTCTTTCCTGTAACAACTCAGGTGTCTTCTGACAATGCCTCTCAGCTTTGAGTCATCAATAGGTTTCATTGGTATTGGCTTATTTATTTATTTTGGTGTGGCAAGGCTTTAATCTATGTCCCTTGATAGGCTGTTACTGAGCTGTTTAAGAAAAAGTAGTAGTCCATATTATATAAATAAAAAAGAAATTCAGAATTAAATACCTGTTAGATATGTGAATTTTCCCATTTGCTTCAAAAAAAAATCGATTAAAATGTGGGGTTTTTCTTTCACATTTTTAAATTGCTGTATCTTTTTAAAGTTTTTAATAAAGACGCAGGAGTCTTTTGTATATTTCTTCCACATGGATTTATGCATATTGTAAATAAAATTACTGTTATTAAGCACTTTTTGTAGATTTCTTAGGAGCTCCTTCTTATATTCCCCATAAACCAGGGAATATAGACCAAAAAGTGCAAAAGTAGCCATGCTTTGTTATTATCTTAGCAATAGAACAGGAAGCTTTGAGGTTATTTTGTTAATAGATAACTCAGATCAATTTGTTTAAAAAAATATCATATTTCACTTTCTATTTATAATTACTAATTGGATCCTTCTCAGCTTTCTTGATGTGCTCTTCCTTAATGTTCATCTCAGTGGGAGATTTGTCCGTTCACAGTTTTCAGATACTTTTGTTTACCCTGTGGTTCTAGGAAACTCGATGCTTTCTTCCTCTCAACTCCACTAAAGATTGACAGAAAACAATCTCTCTCCAGTTTACCAATAGGGACAAAAAATAAATAAATAAATAAAAAAAAAAAAAAAAAAAAAGTTGAGCTCTTTGCTTCTCTGCACTTTCCAAAAGTGTTGTAACCCCTGTGGAAAAAATCCATGACTATGAAACAATTCTTATGTTACTCATCTCATGCATTCATCAATGTCTTATTGCTAAAATGTATTTTCTTATTAAAATTAAAAATCTGTTAAACTAGTACAGTGATTTTTATATGTATTTATGAAAACAACCTGATAGGCAGTTAAGAACTTGTAGCTCTTACAGTGATTATTTATTAAGGAACTTACTGATCATTGATTTTTGTCTTCAGGATTCATATATTAGGAAAAAATACCATTTGGAAAACAGAGTTTTATTATGCAAGTTGAAACAGACTGCTACATTTCCCAACACTATTCACTACATTGTGTGGGAGAGATAAGGTATTCTGTAAAGAGGAAAAGAAAACGATCATAGACTATCATAGATGAAGCTATTAAGGATGAGTCAGAAGGAGTGAACAGGGAGAGCCCAAACCACAACCTAGATAAAAGCCGGGGAGAATGTAAAGAATTACAAACTATTTCAGCTGGAAATACATTTCTTTGAGCCTGCTTTGTTTTAAGTATTAATATGAGCAAAAATCCAGTGAGATGCAAAATGTAAGCACATGTAAACGTTTTGGGAACAGTAAAAGTATTCTCTTATGATGTACGTTTCTCTGCCATGTTTCTGTGAGGAATGGAGATATGTCATGTATGCTCCTAAACTAGGTGGTTAAAGATAAGTGGGAAATTTATCGCTAGATAAGGAACATTATCACTAGAAAAACAGTCTGCTTTCAGGTGTGAAAAGAAAGAATGCAAGAGGAATGGTGAGGATCTAGCTTTTGCTCACTGACCACCAGAAATGCTCTTTTCCTCTCTGTACTCTAAGGCAATCAGTCCTTGCTCTAGCTGTTTCAATGTGGTTGCACAAATGCATATCCCGTTGTAATATTTTTGGTGCATATTTGTTTTTGGACATTAGTTAAAACCTCCTGTTCTCATATGTGTTCAGAAACACATCGTAATATGCATAATCCATGATTTCTTTGGAAAAGAAYGACCTGCTCCAAGGTGCTGCTGGCAGTTTATACCTACTCATATTAATGGCAATTTCCTATCTTTTGGAATGCTGAAAAAACATATGGCACAACAAACATGAATATTTAAAATTGATGTAAAGTCAGCATTTACTGAAAAAAGATTGTTTCTTAACTGCTGCTTGCCCTCCTAGGAAAACGAAGTGTAAAACCTTAACTTGTATTGCATTTTACCATTATAGTGTATTCTTAATGTGATTTCAGTTAAATTATTCACCAGAAAATATTAAATAGGAAGTAGTAAATGTTAATTTATATATATCAGATTCCTTCTGCATGATTTTGCAGTTCTTATGTGAGAAGTTATGCAAGTTTAGTTTTAATGCTGCTTAAGTGACGTAAAATTAATAACTTGTCATGTAATTTATTTTACAGATCTGCTTGAATTATGGAAATGGAATCCATTTTCAGGTAGGAAATTATGAAAAGTTACTTTTCTTTTTGAGTGACTGAAGAAGGGCAAGTGGCAAGGGCAAGCTTTCCTTTGGTGGATAAACAGCTTGAGTTGTACCATTTTCTGGAACTTGAAAGCTATGAAGTATAAGCAAACAGAAGTGAATCAGACAAATGCTACATCCATCAAAATGAGTCATGTTACACTTYAGGAAATCTTCCCTAAAACATGAAACTTGTTGCTGTCCACTTTTTCAAATCAAAATAGGCTGTAATTTTCTAGAAGACATCAATTCTGTGTCTGGAAGTCTAGAGCCATAGTGAGGACTAGACTGGTCAGATGGGAAAGCAATGGGCGGTCATGTAGTTGAGCGGGGATAGATGAGGTGAATTAGACAGAGATCTTTTGTGTCYTGAGTAGGATCTGTACTATAGAGAAGACTGATTAAAAGGAATATTGAAGAATGAGTAAACAGGGTAACAAGGTAGAAATGAGGGTTTAACAGCAGCCTGTACTGACAATTTTCTTCCCTRATCTGGTGACAGTCACTTAAATAAAACTATTCTGGCTGACTTTCACCTGCCCCTAGTTCTGGGTAACTTTGCCATGTGTTTATGTATTTGTCTTGCATATTTCTGTACTGATAGAGACCAGTCTTGTTTTCCCCCTCAAACAACTTTTGATGAACATGCAGCTCTCCGATTAAGTCTCAAAAGGCTAATGCTGGTGAACAGTTTCTAAATTTTTCGCTCTTAAATTTGGAAGAAAATGAATGGTGAGATCAGCATGCAGTTTGTGCTACAGTAGCATTAGAATATTTATCTTAAATGGCCAAATGTAATATTGATATTTAAACTTTTTTTTTTCCCACAGACTTATGTTCTAAAGCACGAAACTAGAGTGTTGAGTCATCCCCACAGTCTTGTCAGACAGAAGCGTGAATGGACAGTCCCTCCTGCTTTCATACGAGAGGAGGAAGATAACTCTTACAAGAATCCAATTGCTAAAGTAAGACAAAGAAAAAGATAAATAGGATATGGATAGGATATGCATAAAAATAGAAAGATGAAAATGTAAAACGAGTGTAGCTTCCTTAAACGCATACACAATTGCTTCTTGAATTTTAAAGATCTATCAAATGTCAGTAAAAATTTTGCATACTTGCCTTCTGCTTCCTCTTTCAGCAAATGAGTTACAGCTTGATTTGAGGGTCTCTTCTCTTTCCAGCCACCAGTTTTCATAAAACTTGTGGGACTGCAATACCCTTACAGCTTTTTTTTCTTTAATAGAAATGTGTATAATTGAATTTGGCAACCAGTGATTGGACAGCAAGTTCTTCCTGGAATCTACCATGCTTATGTATGCCTATTTATTTTTAGGAAACTAGGCTGAAAATAACCAAGGTGTTATCCTTTCATGAATGACAGATATGCATGTAGATCAGCACCGCTGCTGAAACCTGAACTCGCTGCATCTGTTGCTTTGGCTTATTAAGTATTTGTGGATTTTTTTGTAGGCKGCTATATGCTGCTTGGACTTGATCATCACCTTGATAGTGATACTACTAGTGGAGTAAGAATGCTTTCCCATGTGTTTCCAAGGAATTTCACCTAATTTCTGATAGCAGAGAGAGGTGTGCCTATACTGTCAGGAAATAATTTCTAGTGTGTGAAATCTCTTCTACTTGTTGCTCCTGATCTGGCCTTTTTCTTCCATTTTAGCAGTTTTTCACTCATTATCTCCGTTGCTAGCCTAGATCTAGTCCATGGTTTAAAAAGATGCTACATCTTAGTTCCAGGTTTTCCTTGAGTAGTTTTAATCTTCTCTGCCCCATTCATTGTTACAGACATTGTTCTCTCTTCCCTGCCTTGTTTTTCTTCCCTATTTGTCCTCTCATGAACTGCTGGTTACCTTCTTCCCTCGTTCCAACTTTGCATCTTATCCCACTCCATTTGCAGACTTTCCAGTCAACTCCTGTTTGCACTTCCATCCTATAGCACTCCTTTTACAAGCAGTTTCAGCTTCCTTTTCTGCATTCCTTCTCGCTCTCCATTCTCATTTTGAGGTCACCATCCCAGCTGTTGCACTGTCCCATCATGTTCCTTTTCTGTCTCCATTGCATCCTCGAATGAGCATGTCATGCTTCTTGCAACATCTCCATATCCAAACAAGCACAGGAAAACATGTTTGTTTCTATTTCTATGTTTATTCATTACAAAAATATTGATTTTTTTTCTCTTCATTCTTAAGATAGTTTTTAATTAACAATCTGTTGTATTCCTGATAGATACATTCTGATCTTGAAGAGACTGGGATAGTGGTAACTTACACTATATCTGGTCAAGGAGTAACAGAACCCCCTTACGGATTATTTGTTATCAATGGAAAGACTGGAGACCTGAACATAACAGGAAGGGTTGACAGAGAAAAAAATCCAGTGCTGCTTGTAAGTTGAATAGCTATGTTTTTTGTTTGTCTATTTGTTTATTTTCTACAAGTCTACTTCTATTGAGAAATATATATATATACGTGTGTGTGTGTGTGTGTGCGCGCATGTCTGTTTATATTTTTTATATATATATACATATATATAGTGTATGGGGGGTATATATTTATTGTGTGTATTTTTAAATTTACTTTTTGTTCAGATGTGTTGACTCCAGTTACTTTTGTTTATGGACATTTCTTTATGACAAGGTTAGGTAGAGCCATATAYATTAAAGTTATTTGTTGAATTTTCTTTCTCTTTGTATCATTTCAGATCCGAGGTCATGCTCTGGATAAAAATGGAGCAAAATTGGAAGAACCAATAGACCTGCCAATTAAAATCATAGATATAAATGACAATTTTCCAGTTTTTTCACATGAAGTTTTTGTTGGTTCAATTGAAGAATTAAGTCAAGCAGGTAACACTGTTTTTAAAATTGTTTATWCACTTGTCTTTTTCTCAACTCATGCAAGGATGCAAATGAACATAGTCTTTGCTTTAACATATCTGCAGGTGTGTTCTCTTATGTGGATGTTATTTGTTTTTGCATGCAAGTTTTCCACCTGTGGCTAAGCTGTGTGATGTAATGAAGAGAAAGTATCTATCCATATAGAGTCAGCAGACCAAAACTGTGCTTTATAATATGCTAACTTGGTTTAGTGTCAAAGCTACCACAAATCAAGGGACCAAACTCCTTAAGCAGGAACCATATGGAAAATGCAGTCCCCTTTCTGGGCTAGCAATCGCAGTATTTTGAGGAGCTGATTGCTGTTGCAGTGCCCGTGAAAAGTCCTGATTTATCTRTGCATACTGAAGTACTTATCAGAGCGTTTGGCCCTGATTCAAACCCCAATAGAGAAGTTAGCAGCAGTTTTCATGTTAACAGGGGTCATCGGGGTCATTTGATCAGAACTTGAGGTAACGCATTATATGCCAGAATGTAAGAAAAGGAAAGTTAGCGTCAAATAAGCCCATAAATCCTTCATGGTATCTGTTTCAATGCCACAGTAATCTGAAGAAATAAATTAGTGAACATCCAGTTCTGCAAGGTATTAAGTTCCCTCCATCTTCTCTGAAGTCAATAGGAGCCATATGGTAGTTACCCATCTGCCTGCATCTCTGCTAATGTATAAGCTCTGTATAGTTGTTTGAATCTAAGGTATGCCCTTTCTGAGAGGACAGGATGTCCTTTATCTTATGATTTAACAAGAGGATTGCAGTGTGTGTGGTCTGCCATATTTTTTTGAGCGATGTTGTTGGAAGACATTGCAAAGAGCAATTGTTTTGTTAATGTTCAGATAGAAAAGCCAGAACTGCTCTCTTTAATATAATGTGAGAGGGAAATATAGCTGTTGTGTACACTAACTTTCTATCTTTCTTTTCTGTTTTATCTACAATTCCTATCAGAAGTTTTTTCAGAGCTTTTAAATTATTTGATCTCTTGAATAATTATGGTGCACTGAATTCTGCAAATTAGAAATGTATGTTGAAAATGTTTTTCTTTTATATATATATATATAATTTTAGCAAGTATTACTTGGCTTTCAAAGACATTTGTTCATCTCTATTCATTAAATAAGTAAAGGCAGGAGCAACAGAAAATTGTGCAGTGGGTCTAACACACTCCATTATCTAGAATGTTACAGAAGAAAATACCTGTCGGTGCATGGCGATGTAAACTGATACTGTGTTTTTTTAAATTTCTTAGGTACAATTGTAATGAGGATAAATGCAACGGATGCAGATGAACCAAATAATCTAAATTCCAAAATTGCTTTCAGAATCATTTCCCAAAATCCTACTTCTGCATTCAGTATAAAGAAAGATACTGGCGAGGTTCAAGTAGCAACAATAAACCTTGACAGAGAGGTAAAATAACTCCCGTCAATGTGTCATAACAGCATGCTTTGTGCTTTGGCACTACCTGCCCAGGCAGAGAGCTGGTCCTCTCCTCTTCTTTTGCCTTTTTTGGGRATAAAGAAAATCCCTTGTCTCAATGCATGTTTTTCCAGGGGCTGTGAGTGTAGGAAGGGGCAGGATATCAGTGTCCGCAAGTCACCAGTCCTGTGCCACCAGCTTGCTGCAGCCCAAGCAGCAATCACGTGGAGAGAGGGGTCGATCCGCCCCGCTGCTGCGGAGCAAATGGCAAGGAGGGCCCAGGCCGCGTTCTGCAGAGCTGCTGGCTGTGCCTTGATTTTCACAGCTTGTTATGCAAAGCAGAGTGCAAAGAGTTAGGATGACTACTGCTATGAAGTAGTGTTGAAAGCTGTGTATTAGCAGCTCTCTATGCTTGCATGCGTTTTTGCTGGCCAGCAGATGGTGATGCTGGTTGTCTCACTGTACCCAAGGGCAGCGTCTCTGCATTTGTCTGTGTCCTAGCATGCGTGTGTCTCTGCTGCTGACCCTGTTCGTGTCCACAGACCTTTCCTATTCTCATTCAGTGGGTAAATGTAAAACTCCCAAAACTTTTCCTAAGTCCAGGACTCCAGGAATGCGAGTCAAGATAGTTGTGTGTGAAATCTAATACTAGTTAGAGAGAGGGAGTAACAAAAGTATAGTAAGGACAATAATCTATTTTATAAAACTATGCTTTCCTTTTAAACAGTTAATTTTTATATTCTCTCAGGCACACAGCAGCTATTCTTTGATGGTAGAAGCAAAAGACAGAGGTGGTAATTCAGATGGAAATGCTGCAACATGCTCTTTAGAAATCAAGATTTTAGATGTCAATGACAATTTTCCTGTTGTCGAAAGTCGTACAGTAAGTATATTTAACTTTCAGTTCTCACACCTTGTAGTATCACATCACTTGSAAACTTTTTTATGCAGGATTTACTGATGAGATAAAGTAAGTTGATGCATCCTTTTAAAGAATTTTGTTTGATTGCAGCTTGAAGGAAGCATTGAAGAAAACAAAGCAAATGTGGAAATTATGCGMATAAAAGTATTTGACAAAGATGAAGAGTTTTCCGATAATTGGCTGGCAAAATTTGCATTTGCTTCTGGTAATGAAGGTGGCTATTTTCATATAGAAACAGATGCCAAAACAAATGAAGGGATTTTGACTCTTGTGAAGGTTAGTATCCTCTTTACAGAATCTTTTTAAAATATCAGATAAAATATCAGATAAAATATCAGATAAAATATCAGATAAAATATCAGATAAAANTAAAATATCAGATAAAATATCAGATAAAATATCAGATAAAATATCAGATAAAATATCAGATAAAAAAGTTGAAATAAAGATCATTTATAACTGAAGTTAGTATGTATGCAGTAAATAATTTGTGGTGAGTATTCCTCCTTTTTCATGTTTTTGTTGTATAAAATAATTTCATGCAAAATAAATTTGCCTAGTCTTTCCATTTGCATTCTATGTGACCTCAGATGTATCTATGGGGGCAGAAGTTCCCAAATATTTCTTTCAGCCACATGAACACGTACACAGTAACCTTCACCTTATTTTTGTTCTCTCTGCTGGCCATGGTTTAATAATTTTTTTTTCTACCCTGCAGCCAAAAATAACATTGCAGGCAGTGTTTACTCCATGAGCCATAGGTTACGGACTATTTGATAAACTTCTATATGTCTCCTACTCCCTTTTAGTTAGATGGATAGTACCCTAAGAAAGAATTGTGTTTTATTCATTTTTTTTCTTTTTTTTTTTTTTGTGGTAGTGATAGTTTTATTGTTTTTTGTTTTTGTTTTTTGATTTCCTTAATGTTTACCAAAATGTACAATTATTTAATCAACTGCTAATAAATAATTAAAGGGGCAAGTAATATGGAGTACTAATGCATTAAAAGTAAAGACAAAAAATAAGGTTGACTCACTGTGCCTATCCTTAAATTAGTTTAAATTCAACCATATAAAAGATATGATTTTCTGTATCCTTTCCACTGATATACCACCCATGTGAAAATTTAAAAAAAAAAAAAAAAAATCTGTTATACACTCTTAAGGAGGTAAAGCATGACATATTGAGAGTAACATGTTAACTAATAGTTCTTCTTCACCTTATAGCATATTTTAAACAACATTATTTAAGTACTAATGGTATGACTGTTGTCTAGATATCAATTTTTAAGTTATCTCCTTTTCTGTGATTTAGGAACTAAATTATGAAGAAATGCAATCCCTAAACTTGGGAATTGTTGTCACAAATAAAGCAGAATTCCATGAGTCGATTAGAAAGAGCTATAAAGCACAAGCAATTCCAATCAAAATTAATGTGATTAACGTCCAAGAAGGTCCCAAATTCCCAGGTGGCACAAAAATCATTAAAACAAGTGAGACCATGAGGAAAAACCAGATTATTGGACAATATCAAGCCATTGATGAAGATACTGGAAAAGCAGCAGAGCGCATTACGTAAGAGTCTTCTTTTTATACCCATCTCGATTATATTTATATATTGAGTAAAACAAATCTTAATTAAAAATAATTATTCAGCTGAAATAACTTGAAAGGCAGCCTGCTTGCTTCTATGCATAATTGAGACATAAAAGGAAATCRTAATCATAAAAAATTGTTATGTAAAAAAATACTGTCTTAAATATCCTCCTTGTTTTGATGTATGTGGCGARACGAGTGTTTCTGCTGAAGCTCTGTTCTTGCCTGTTGTTTTTCACGCTCTTATGTTTTCAGGGTAAACTTGCTCAATTGACTTTGTCTATAGAAATATTAGGAGAAATTCTACAAAAATGTGTGGAAATCGGACAAAAACAGTGTTAGGTAGCCAGTTTGCGTGTCCAGATATATGCGACTTGCATTTAGATTTTCGAATTTCCTTTTTTCCAGCCAAAATTGCCTGGATTATCACCAGGGCATTTATAGACCCAGCTGCAACTAGCAGAGGTTCACACCTGGCTGTGGAAGCCTGTCATCCACTCGGGTGATGTGGCTGCAGCTGCTGCTGAGATTTGGGGGGCAGTAGGTATGGAGGGGAAGAAGATGGGCCCAGCAGCAGAGCTCCCTCTCCTGTTCRTTTTTTGCCCTCAATCTCATTTTACAATGCCTCTGTGCTTAAATGATGGCTCTACAGAAGGAAATTTCAACATTCATGGTTTATTTATAATCTTAGATTTACAGTTTAAGCCAGTAATAACAGCAGGGGAGTAAGACCTCATAGGCAGGCATCTAGTAGTAGCTTTAACCAAGGAGGAAGCTGCCTTTTCCATTCATGATTTTACTCATTATAAATATGTACACTTTTATATGCACTTTTAATCAGGTATCTCAAAGGAAGAGATTTGGCAAATTGGATCACAATAGACCCAAACACAGCTGAAATCAAACTTGCAAAAGATCTTGATTATGAATCAGTGCATGTAGTAAATGGKACCTACACTATCACTGTAATGGGCGTAACAAAAGGTAAGTCCAGAGTGTTTTTTTTTTCACACAGCTTGGTCAGACTTACTTGGTTGCAAATTTCCTGTTTGTTTATGGCTTTAGTTTGTCTTCCACAGCTACCTCCCTGTCTTTAACCACCTGACAGTTGGGTGTGCAGTACAGTTTTGTATAGGCTGTGTTTAGAGGAGAGAAATGAGCATCTCTTGAAGGGAGGTAACCCTTGCAATAGGTTCCCGAGATGCCCATTTCTCTCTCTTTCCTCTGCACAGAGGTTAAAAGTACGGTTGAGTGTGTGTAACATTTAGGTGGTAAAGTTAATGCACCCTAATAGGAATAGCCAAAAGTCAGCTGAYGGGCACTTCTCATGTGAAAGCTGCCAACAACGTTAGTGCAAAGGTTCAACTAAGCAGGTAACTAAGAACCTGGAAGTAGAGAGGCTTTCTGTAGTGCCTCATTAGATTCTAGCTATCTCTCACTGCCTTCTGCAAACACACCTGAAAGCTTTCCTGATGCTACTTTATGTACTCGTAAGTGCTACTAAAAGTTTGCTAAATGCTGTGTGTCCTCCTCTTTTCAGTGAGGGGGGCTTCTTTGTATCTCTAGACAGCCTAACTGTCTTGGCACTGAAGTTGTTAAAACCATACACTCTTATTGAGGCATTTTAGTGATAAGAGGTAATCTGTTCAGTTTACATGCTTCTTTCATGCTAAATCCATTTTGCTGCAAGGGTATTTCCAATTTAAACTAAATCACATTTACATTACAGCTTTTTTTTTTGTGGATGGATAAGAGTGTCTTGTGCCAGTCTCAGTACTCAGCAGATKTAAGAGCTGATGCATATAATAAGARTTCTCACTTTGCAGTCTGCATAGTACTGTRCAATTGTACACAGGAAATGCCTTTTAAATTAGTAAAAGAACTTTTCTTCAAAAGATCTTTCTCAATATACTTATAAATATCAGGTATGAAATACTGTTCCCATAAGCTTCAATGAGAGCATTTACTTTATTTTTTTAAAAAGTATAAACTTTTTATATATCAAATCAATATAATTTGTCATATTTTATATTCATAGATTATCCTAAGAAAACTGTCACCGGCACAGTCCTTCTTCAAGTTGAAGATGCAAATGATAATTGTCCAATTATTGTGGACCCTGTACGGACTGTGTGTTCAGATACAAAATCAATTGATGTTACAGCCACTGATCTGGATAGCTACCCTAACAGCGCTCCCTTTAGCTTYACTCTTATTGAGCAAGAGGGGACTACAAACGAATGGATGATTGGATCCAGAAATGGTGAGAAAATATATTTCAAATTGTTTGCAGGTCTTTGGAGTTTTACTGAGGTGCTTCATTTTAATTCTGGTCACACTGGTATTTTGGCCAAAAGACCAAAAAGAAAAGGAAAAAAAATTCACCTATGTGTAGTCATACATGAAGRCATCATTTGCGTCCTACTCTCTTCTCTCTGGTGTATGTAAAACCACAGTTATATATGCTGGGACCTAGCCCCTTCCTTTAGTTGGATCATCTTTGTCTAGCTTGATGACCCACTGTGGTGTCCAAGAGTTCATAGACGACCTGGGATTAAACTGTACTACTTCTCCCCATTGAAAGCAAGCAAAGTGATAACTAGATGAACTTTTTTAAAACTAAGCTCGAAGATATGATTGTGTTACTGGGCTGCAGATGCTTTAGTCTTTAATTTWAAAAGAAAATGTTTATAGTATGGGGCTTGAGGAAGGGAAATAGTATGCAAACTGTCCAAGATTCTCTTCACTTTAGGACTAGCAGCTCTAGGCCTCTGCACCTGCAGCYTTGTTACTTGAATCATTTGAATGAGTGCTGCAGTGTGGTTTTCCCTAGCTGCGATCATCTGGGCATCTCTCACCTAATTGTGTCCTTGACATCACTTGGCCACAGAAATGGGTGTGGGTTTTTGTGTGTATGTGTATTGCTTGGTGGGTTTTTTATTTWTTWTTTTTTTTWTWTTTTWTWTTTTTTTTAAGTTGCCTGGTCTCTGCTTGTGGCCTGTGACAGATTATTCTACAACTGAAATAGTTTTCTTTTATTCAGTCTTTAGTTGTTTGGATGCAATAGAGGTTAGGGTTAGACAGGTGGTCAAGCTGTATTATGTAATAGTTTCTGCTGGTTTAAAACTSTTCCACAGTTATCTAAGACCACAAGTGAGGGCAACTGCCTTGCTACCAGTGTGAATGATTTGATGAAAAATAACAGTGTATAAGCTGTAGAAACAACCAATCAAAATTAATTCCATTGCATTGGCATGACTTAACTGGAAGCCTAGGGGGAGGTTGAAAAGACCTTAGTTTACAGGGACTAGCTTTCTCTTTATTCACTTCTTGATTGTTTTATTTTTCTTTAACCTCATCCTTCTACCTCAGACACCAGTATACAGCTGATCCCACAAAACCTGAAAACTGGCAAAACTGAAGTTCCAATGTTAATACAAGATCACCAAGGATTCAGCTGTACCCAGAAACAGTCTCTACAGCTGAGTGTTTGTACATGTTCCCGTGACAGCTCTATACCTGTATGTGCTGCCGAGCGTCAGTCAGCAGGCCTGGGACCTGGAGCAATTGCACTAATCATCTTGGCAATTTTACTTTTGCTGCGTAAGTAAATATTTTGCATCATCTGTCTCAGAAGTGCTAAGAGTATGGTCTGCAAGGCACCTGAGAAGTAGTTTCTGCCCTGAGGGGTTTGTCTTTTTTTTTTTTTTTTTTTTTTTTTTTTTTTTTTTACTTTGTGAGTAATTTCCTAGTCAGTATGGCATCATGGCAAATTTTCAGCTAATTTTTTTTGGTAATATCAGCATTTCATCCTTGAAAGATTTCAAGCTTTCCTTTTCAGAATTAGTATTAGTGTTTGTTTACCTTGCCAGACTTGGGTTTTTGTTTAACATGCCATAAACACCACGTGGATAGGAATAAGAAAACTCCGGGTTTTCTACAGTTTCCCCATGTGAACCTCTATTCTTCCTCCTCAGGACACAGTGCTGTGGTTGTTCTCCAYCCTCTTCTCTGTCACTGACAGTTTGAATATGGTTACTTATGGTTTGAATATGGTCTGAATAGTGTACTATCTGTTGAGCTTCTATTTCTTCTTGCTGAAGAACAAAAACAGCCCTTTGAGTTGACTATGCATATACCAATGTTTTAAACTAGCAAAAACAAGAGTGTTTTCAGTTCCTCAGGTAACATTATAAACACTAAAATATCATAGGAGCAGTGAAGTGGAATCTATATAAAGCCATTTATTTGTCTAGCTATTTATTTGTCTAGTAGCAAAAGAAGAACTTAGAAATTTTAAGATTGTACATGTTTTTTTAGGACTGAAAATTCTCCAAGATKATATCTTTAGTAAGAAGTCCAGCTAAGCACATGCATGACTATTTGTAGGACTAAGGTCTTGACACAGGTCAATGGGCAATTTACTCTCCAAGAAACCATTCTGGCATATAGATCTAGAAAATATCTTGAATACTAAGGAAGCTTAGAAAATTCCTTATCAGTCCTAGCTATGCTTATCGCTAATTCATTAAAGATGCATTTCTGTATGGGAGCCACTCAGACTTCAGTATGTGCAGTTGTTGCTTTGGCCCCAGTCATCACATAATGGATGGCAAACTGTATTTCCTTGCAGTTATTCCACTATTATTGCTGTTGTGTCCATGTCGATCAAAAGCTAAGGGATTTGCTGCAATTCCGGACGGCAGTGAAGCGATGCTACGTAACTGGAACAGCGAGGGAGCAGCTCCTGAAGAGAAGGCATGTTTACCTAATAACATTTTGCTTTGATTTTCATCCAACTGTTTCAGTTTTGCACTTGGCAGTCTCTTCCACATTGGTGTTTCAAAGACATAGAGCAGATTCTAACCACACGTGAACATTAATGGAAATTAACTCTTGTCAGGCTTAGCAGGAGACATGTGGAAGATGAATTCCATCAGCAGTCTGGAAATACCAACTGTGATGTTTAAATTCCACAGTAAAGGGAAAGTAATCAAGCAAGTGCTGACAGTATCTGAACAGAGACAGGAGTGTGGGAAAAGCCCTGATGCTGCAAAGAGCAAAGTATTTACATTTGCAAGTGTAGAGTGCTGTGTGCCTATTTGGGAGTATGTTAAAGAAGTTTTTAAAAAAAAGGGGGGGGAGGGGGGTGTTTATAAAACTTAGTTTCCAATCACTAGTTCAAAGCTTCAGGATTCATTTTAATTGTCTTATATAGAGGAAAATCTTGAACTCAGTGTTCTTCTTTCTCTCTGCATATTTTCATTATTTCTGCTTTTTTTTTTTATATATTTTCCTCTTCCCTTTTTTTGTGTCTTACCAAACATAATTTTCTGAAAAATGGGGATGACACTAGCACKCTTTTGGGTTCTATGCTATCAAAGAAATAGGGGTAAGGTAATAAACCTTCATTTAAGGCCAATACTCACTATTTTTTGACAGAAAACAGTTAACACGGAAGACTAACTTCTAGGGAAGAAAAAAAAGTCTGTGTAGTTCCATTCTTTTGCTTGGGGAATGCTGGGGGGGGCCTGTGTCTCTGCCTGAAGGGAACTACCAAAACCTTCTTGGAACAGTTGAGCTCTAGAGTTTTGCAAGGGTTTTGTTTTCTTTTTGTTTGTTTCTTTTCTTCTTTCTCTCTTTGATTCCCAAACCTCTTAGTTTTAGGAAACAATGCATCTAACTCTCCTTGAGAACACAGTCATGGAAGCTACACCCTGTTTCATGAGGCACTTGACTCTTTGCAGCAACATGTTTTAAGTACAAATTTGAACGAGTCATCAAACAGCACCCTCCCAGGTCTCACCCAGCCTCGCTGCTGGTTTGGTGAGTTCCGTGTGCTTGACAACACAGCTTTCATGTCACGTCTTAATTTGTATTGTTTTATGTAGTCCATGCTCAACCTCATCACACCCACTGTAGCGGGGAAGTCGGGAGCAGCAGCTGGAGCAGCAGCAGCAGCAGCCGCAGCCGCCGGAGCAGCAGGAGCAGGAATGAGCACAACAGAAGGCAGCAGTCATGCATCTCATGTGAGAGAGCATTGCAACACTGTGACCAGAACCAGTGAAAGATGGGAGGAGCAAAGGCCTCTCTTCTCCGATGCCAGTTATGGAGCCATGGCAGCTGGAGGGGCTGAAGGTGTGACAGCTGGAGAAGGCAAGACAGTGATGGCCGGAGGAGGTGTGATGATCGCAGCTGGAGGAGCCATGAATGAAGAATTCTTAAGAGACTACTTCAGTGATGTAAGCATATGACCTGAGTAGCAGATATTGGTGCTTAGAGATGGTAGTATGTGATTCTTGGGAAAGTGAGTTGTGAAATGGCACTTACGTTATTGCAAGCAGCAATACTCAGATCCTATGGCTCAGATACTATGTTCTGTGCTTTGTATATCTGTGGTAGGGACAGTTTATGGGTTCAGGCTCACATGTGGGGCTTAAAGCATGTCAGTGCTCATTCTCACAGCACTGTTTAGATGCTATGAGGCTGATGAGAGTCTCCTTGAGAGAGACTGGGGAATGGAATTCTGAATATYTGGCAGCAAACAAGGAGTGCCTTATTGACAAAGAGAAGCTGCATGGGGGATCATGTGATATAAAATTTAGGCACTTAAGCATCTTATCTGGGTCTGTAGAGAGGCACTTTCATGACACTTCATGAATCACAGCTAAGAACCTCATGGAGAAAGTACTTGAAAGATAGGCTATAGATGGCAAAGTGTAGAGAGCGAGGTTTGTTGACTTGAAACAGCTGATGAAGTGGTGCTGATGTTGTCTTTTTGTCCAACAGCTTGCTTTTTCCCCTGGACATTGTTCTTTGTAGTGTTGTGCATAATCTGAGCAACCTGCTCAAGTACTGCAGGACAGCTTAACTGAGTGACTACAGTGAGTTTCACAACTTTTAGGAGGCTACTTGGGAGATACTTCAGATTATCAGGAGAAAAACAGACAAATAACCAAACCATGTTGTTTTGGATGTGTTTAAATTTTTTTTTTTTTTTTTTTTTTGTAGTTACGTTTCTGAGAATGTAGCCACTTCCAGTATCAAATATAGATCAACATATGGAGACAGTTTGGATATATTCTACATTGTCCAGGTGCCTAAGCTAATCTGCACAACAAAATCTTGACTGTGGCAGCAGAGTTGCTCTGAACATAAGCCAGCAAACAAATGAGGTGAAGCTGGTTCAACAGGTTCCAGTTACTGTCTTTAGTCCTGGAATTAAAGTTGGTGCAAGCATATGCAAGGATATTCAAGCTAGTGCCCTGGAATTAAAGTTGGTGCAAAGATATTCAAGCTAGGGCCTGAAGCTAATTTTGTTGTAGATGCTGCTTCCTGCTTCTTCCGAAATGGCCTGCATAGCTCCAGCTTGCATGTTGGGACTTAGGTGCCTATGTTTCCATAGGTATTAACTTTGCAATTTGTTCATTCTTTTGGTGTCGTCAGATTCTGCAGGCTATGCTGGTGAACAGGGCCATGCAGGTGATAACGTGTCAACATGTATTCATTAAGCATCTGTTTATATATTAGGATACTGTCAGGTGTGTTTTTGAAACTGTTCCACAGAGACTTAGTTACATATGAAGTTAATTCATAACAAAATACAAAATAAAAGCATTAAAAGCATTCTTGGTCTGTTTGCGAGGATAGTGTAGTATCACAAATGGATATTTGGCAGTTTTAACAGAAGATGTTGATAGTACTTGAGGTCTGTGGCTTACTCCTRGAGTATAGTATTCTTTCTGTCATTTAGTGCAATGTCAAATTCAGACAATGTCATTTTTTTTAACAGGTGAAAAGAGGTACAACCTTGGTCAGTTGTCAGTGTTTGTGGGTTCTGTTAAACTCTTATTCTAACTTTTTAAGAAAATATTCCAAATCTTCACAACTGATAATGTCTGGAACTGCCATTAACAATCTTTTTTTTTTTTCTCTCTTTAGAAAGTTGTCTCTTTCGTGGAAGAAGATGAAGCCCAAGCTGCAAAGGATTGTCTCCTGGTTTATTCTCGCGGAGAGTCAAGCTCTCCCCATGGGTCCGTTGGCTGCTGCAGCTTTATTGAGAGTGATCTTGATGACCACTTTCTTGATGATTTAGGGGATAAATTTAAGACTCTAGCAGAAATATGCATGGGTAGGCACATAGACATGAAACACTCCAGGAATGAATCAAGTTTCGGTCCTAATGATGCAAAGCCACAGTTCCTAGATCAGCAAAGTACTTTCATTTCCAAGCAAGCCCTTGCCTCGGGCAGCCACTCACAGACAGCCCAGGCAGCAGCTAGAGAGAGCGCTGGAGGAGCAGACACTGTATCTCAGGAGGTGGTCACGGAAACAACCTTTGTGTCAAGGTCTGCACAGCATGAAGCCAGGCCTGTTTCCAAACCGTTCGCTGAGAGCAGTGTCACTGTGACAGAAACCTCCTACTCTGCTGCCCCTGCTGCCACTGTTTTCCTAGATCCCCAGTTTAAGGAGAATGTAGTGGTGACAGAGAGAGTGTTTGCACCTGCTTCAACATTGCAGGACATGGTAGAAGTCCCCAGTTTGCCAAATGGAAGTAACATAGTGGTCACAGAAAGGAAGATTAAGCCAGAGGGTGCTAGGCCAGGAGTCTTAACAGCTCCAGATCTCCCGGATTCACAGTATGTCCTTGTAAGAGAAAGGGAGAGGGTGCTTGTGCCCACTCCTGATCAGGGCTCACTGAGCTTGCCTGGTTTGTCCGAAGGGCAGAGTGTGGTGGTGACCGAGCGGGTGGTCACACCAGCCCAGCTCCCAGGGATGCAGAGCAGAAGCGAACACGCAGCAGGTGCTGGACCAGGCATGCAGGAGCACGTATTAATCACAGACTCCCTGCGCAACCAGCCAGGTCTGGCCTCAGAGGGGATTCCTCCATCCGGGTCCACTCTGAGCAAGTCTTCACGAGTCACAAAATACAGCACTGTACAGTATACTCGCTCATAATTGGGGCCTCTCCCAGACATCTGTGTTTCTTTTACTTCAGTGCACATGTTGCTTTTAGGCTCTTTCTTGAGCTCTCTACTTTTTGGAACTTTAAAAATTTCATGGACTGGCTAGTGGTAGGTCCAATAAATAACAACTATGACCAAGAGGCTAAAGAAGGGAATCTGGTGATGTTAAGTATCACTTGCAGTGGTGCTTTTGAAGTGGAAAGGTGCAGGGAAAATGTATTTTCCTTCTTTGCTATGTTTGGAATTGTTTTTATTCAGCTAGTATACCGACACATCACTATAACTACAGAACATAAAAAAGCAGGAAAAAAAAAAAAATCTGAAATCTTACAGTGGATGGTTGGGTACAAAATTTATGTTAAATTTCTAAACTACCACTTTGTCTGATCCGATCTCCCCCAAAGAGGCATCAGTTCCTCATTTTGTGATTACCATTTTTTTTTACCTTGTGGGCCAGGGCAGCTCCTCTGAAGCTGAAGCTCCAGAGTACCAAGCAGTAGCTAATTTACAGTGAAATCTTCCTTCCTTAGAAGGTCAGTCCCCAAAGTCGTTGTGTTCTCAGGGTGGCAGTGTGATCCTCTTCTGGAGGGATGTTGCAACTTCAGGTTATCAGCAGTTGTCTTCTGAGTCATCACTTGCATGGATTGCACATGGATTAAGAATGAATAGTAAAAATGCAAAGAACTGAAATTGTTCAGTACCTCTCAACATAAAACTTACTTGGCCTGCATCTAGATAGACATTATAAACAAAAGTAAGCATTTCTATGTTATAGTTTTTACTGGCTTCTGATAATTTAATAATGCATGAGAAACAGCCCAAACTCATCTCAACTTGAGAGTTAAAGGTTTAGTGGCTTTTGTTGTCTAAGGGCCAATAAACTTTGCTATCAGTGTGGTCTGATTTACAAGTGCAATTAAGTGATTTTTTTTTATTGCATCTCTGACTCTCAAGCACAGAAATGACAGCGCAGCCTAACATGTATTTTTAAGTTCCTGTGGCCTTTTTAGTGCTATGTAATGRTAGTCTCTGGTAGTTCCAACAATAGGAATCTTACTATAATTCTGAAAAACTTTTTTTTTTGTCTTGAAACTTATGTGGTCAAAGATAAGAATTTTGTAATATTTGGCACTATGTATATATGCACATGTAAATATTTATTTGTATGCAGTTTGGAACATTTAAGATGAGCTTTTTTATATTAAAAAAGAGAATATTAACCAYTGTAATACACTCCTCAAGGTTTGCCAGAGTAGAAATATTTTAGATTATGTATTAGCACAGTAAATGTTGACCTCTAATGCCTGCAATATCATCAAGTTCGTCAATGCTAAGCYCATGAACATGCTGGGCTTTCCAGCWGTATCCCTTTTTACTGGACTTTTCAGGCAGCTGCAATTTTATACTTTTAAATTGTTATGTTTTGCCTTTGACTAGAAATGCTTTCAATGTATTTTATTTGAGGGAGAAGATAAAAGTTGATTTATAAACATAATAAAGAGCTATGGCTATGTTCAGCAGGGTGTATGTAAGCACAGGTTGTTTTTTTAGGTGGAAGAGAACTTCCAAACAAATCAAACTGCTAACTTGTTTGATCCTGTTACTTAGTTATCTCTTCTACTCTCATTTTAAAGTGCATATATTTACTTCTAAGAATCATGCAGTTTTAAGTGGTGAACACTTTTTTTCCTGCAGTTAGAGGACATGAGTTGCATGTATTTCAAACTTCTTAATTGATTATTTCTAAATTTTTATGCAATCTTAAATAAAAAGAACTAWAACAATTGTTGTCATTACTTTAATTGCTGCAAATAAAACAGTCTAAAGGATTATCTTAAAGGCAGAGTAATAAATGCTGGTGTCCTGTTACCTTTGAGATTCTGAAAAAAGTCAAAACTCTGTATTTTCTATAAACAGCTTTTATTGGAGCCTAGACAGCACAATTATTAGTACAGCAACACTGGTGATAAATGAATATTAAATAGTGAAATGTCTTTTTTTTCTTTGCTTAATTTTTTAAGCACTTAGTCTCCACCACTTCATCCACAGGTTTTGGTTTCATTTCATAGATGAAATCAATGAGTGTTTTATGACATAACCATGAGTACAGAGTCTAGTGGCATCAGTTGTCTATCTGCTGCAGTCCGCAGGGGAAAAGAGAAAACAGATTGTTACTAACATTTCAAATGGTATCAGCATCTGCTGATGCTAGCAGCATATCCATCTGATTAATACATTGCTTCCAGTAGAGCAGTCATTGTAAATGAATATTTAGTTATGCAAACATATGGTTAGCATCCAACCATAGTTAACTCTGTTCCAGGGTAACACTACACTTGTCTTATCTAAAAATAACATGTCGGTTACCTTCGTGCTGAAATACCAAAGTGACAAGGACTGTATCCAGATGGCTGGTGATTTATGTATCCTGCACTTCCTCACTGAGGATGTCAGGCTTCACAAGCATGAATCAACATGCTGCAGCAAGGATGCTTCCCTCCTTTAGCACAAGCGGAGAGGACAGCAAGTGGAGACTATGAAATAGTACAGTACTTTGTAATACTTCAAGGTGTAGTCAGAGTGAGGCTAGACTTTATCAAGACTTGATAGTTCCTTCTAACCTCAGATAGGCATTTGATCATCTACCTCTCAAATTAAACCTTGGGCCTTATCAGCAATAAAGCAGTTCAGAAAGAGTTAATATAAATCAGCTGCTCTTCCCCAGCAACCTGACACTGGTGGAAAGTGTTTATGGCCTCCAAGAATCCAAAAAATCTGTCCATCCCTATCTGCTTTTACTGTGATGGATGAGCTGCAGGTTCTGGCTGGTTTGCTCCCTGACCCTTTCTTCCTGTGGCTTTTGTGCTTTCAGTGTGTTCAAGCTACAGTCATAAAAATCTGTTTTTCCTGCTTTCTTGAAAATAAAACCTGTCCTCTGCCTGCCACTGTCTCAAACTTTCAAAAACACTCCTCTAGGTGAAATGCCTATTTGAAAAATAAGTGAGGGAAAAAAATCMATGTCAGATTTCTGTGATAAGAGCCTCTACTAAGCAGAACCCTCAAGAGCTCAGAGTACTGAGGGAAGGTTTTGAGCTTATCTTGAAGAACGCAGAGAAATTTACTGTACCTCCAGCTGGGAGCTCTGCATGGCATGGCAGAGTCACTGCTGCACCCCACATGTCAGGGCAAGCTCAGGGAGGGACCTGAGCCTTTTGTTGACACTGCAAGCAACATATCTCCCTTCCACCAAGGGTTTGGCATGAGTGCTGTGTGGCAAGGTACTCAAATGCGCTCAGCTTGCAGACTGTGCTTGCTCTGCCTGTGCTGAGGCCAGTTGGAGCCTGGGGAGGAGGCTAAGCTTCTGTTTGGTAACAAAATGGGGGTTCCGAGTTCAGCAGAGGAAACCTGATTTGGGGGAGATTGCCTTGAGGGATTAGAAGCGACTGCATGGGATGCTCCAAATGAAAATGTGCACTCTGTGGCGGTCCAGACCTGTAACTAAAGCTGAAGCACATGGCTTGTAACAAGAGCTGCTATGAATATTACACTTTACTTGACTTTATGGGACCACAGGGCAAGTGCATGGAAAAAGAAAGCCACTGAAAGTTATTGAATATACAGAAACTACTGCCAGTTAAGAAAATTCCTCTGCCTGGTATAGTTGATAACTGAGGAAGTCTTCATGGGAAGAACCTCTTTCCTGGATATTCCCTTTTGGACTGCTCAAAGTACAACACTGGCTTGGAAAGACTATTGATATACTCCAGTAGAGGCTCAGTCTCCAGTGGAAACTAAACAGCAGGTACTGAGTCACTGGGATAGCATGTTAAAGAAGCTACTGGATGAGAAGAAACTAAGAGTTTCTCTCCAGAAAGAGCAAACACTGAATAGAAAGAAAAAAAAGCAGGTGTAGGGGACCTGCCTGCCAAATACTACATGCCCAGTGCTGCAATCCTCCCAGGAGCATCCCTCTGCCAAGAAATAGCTGGACACTTGTTGGTGACCAACTCATGATAGCTGCTGCGCTACTCTTACACTACCTGAAGCAGCAGGGAACAGGCAGTGGATTCAAAGGGAAACTCCCAATTTCAGCAGGTAGTCTCGCCTTTGAAATTGGTGTCCACACTGGCTCAGGTGCTATTCAAACAGCTCACTCTCCCCTGGCGTGTCCTACTGCTCAGCAGGCTGGCAAGTGCAAATCTTAATTAGCAGCCCCCACCTTGGGAGGGGGACAGTTGGGATTACAATATGTGCAGAAATATAGAGGCTGAAGCAGCTCCCAAAACCAGCTGTGGCACAGAGCACCACAGCATCCAAGGCACATCCAATACACTAAAGCAGAGGAAGCTGCAAGTGTAGTTTTGAGGCAGAGTGGGATATCAGTTCACAGCATCACAGAATCACAGAATGTCAAGGTTGGAAGGGACCTCTAGAGATCATCTAGTCCAACCTTCCTGCTCAAGCAGGCACACCTAGAGCATGTGGCACAGGGTGGCAAGTTCCTCCACTGCGTGGGGGTGGCATGTGGGGGAGTTTATCCTCACTTTTAAAATTCCACTTTCAAGAAGCCACTGAGAGGCTTTAAGGAAAAGGTCATAAGGATAGGGGGCACAGTTGAAATCTATACTGTTATTTAACACTGGGGAGAGTTTTTGACTTGCCAAATGCTTAGGAAAGCCCACAGAGAAAGAGGTTTGCCTTTGATCCCTTTGGATCTCTGTAGTTCCCTTTGGTTGTTTTGTGATTTTCTTTTAGTTACTGAAATAGAAGTAAAGAGTGAAATCACTAATACTAGAGCTGCTTTGGAACACATTTCCTTGATGCATATAAAAGAAAGTACTTCAGATGAACTGTGGGAATGTCTCCAGAAAGTGCTGTGAATGCTATCTGAAAAAAAATAGAAAGAACAAAAGAAAGAAGGAAAGAAGGAAAGAAAGAAAGCAAAAAAACAACAGCAGAAAATCATAGCAAACAGTTGTTATGCAGCATGCTCAGGGCAGTTTTATAATGTCTCCTATTTCGTCTACAGGATGGCTTCTGAC
The DNA here is from genome assembly GCF_003342845.1 of Nothoprocta perdicaria. NCBI lineage: Eukaryota > Metazoa > Chordata > Aves > Tinamiformes > Tinamidae > Nothoprocta > Nothoprocta perdicaria. The sequence continues at coordinate 2,930,068 of NW_020455866.1, read as the reverse complement.
CTACGATTCAAATGTTTCATCAGGGTATTTCTTTTAGAAGTGTTATCTCTAGCAAATAAAACCCAGAGATGAGATATCACCTCCTGGTGATTAAGCAATGAAACAGATTGATTCTCTGGCTAATGATTATCGGAGCTCTTTGGAGCATAGCTGAAGTTTAAACCCTTGGGGAGTACAGGAGTTTTGGAGGACAATGACCATACCAGCCGTCAGGCTCTCAATTTGGCCCCCTCAGGGAAGCAACTATCCTTATCTGAAGAGGTACCTGGGAGTAGCTACTTGACACAGGCTGGTGGGGGGGCATCTTCAAGGCGGGACAGCTGCTGGAAGCAGGACAGTGGCACTGACAAGTACAAATTGTCACTAAGATGAAGCCATGCACTGAAGGGCTGGTGGTGGAGCTGGTACCTGCAATATCTGGGCTAACTCCAACCAAGGGCCCCAGGGACCTGCAACACTTGGGGTGACTCCAACCAAACTTGGCTCTAGCCTTCCTGGTTGCCATCATGACCTTCTCATGACGCCAACACAGGCCAAATTAGTGCCTTGCTAATTTCCCTTATTTCTTCAATTCCTGAAAAACTCTCAGTATTGCCTCTCAAAATTGAGCCTTTTTTCTTTCATTCCCTCTCTCTCTCTCCTTTCATCTTTCTTGAAAAGAAAACTTACAGCAGAGCTTCCAAGTAGAAAGAATTATGTACTTAGGGCGTTAGCTTTTAGACAGAGCCTTATCATGTCTCCCAGATGATTCATTGCACCTGATGTAACTCACATCTGACACACACAGCTAATACTAGCAGGGAGAGATTTGCTCTGTGTGCAAGGACACTCTTTGCTTTGCCATTTATCATCTGTGAGGCCCCTAACATGTAACAGCTCCTGTAAGCTTGACTTCTGCAACAACAGGAAATGCAGAAAACTTCTCACACTCCTTTTGAATGTGGCTCCAGACAAGTCCTGCCAACAGAGTAGGGCAATTAAAGGAGGCCCTTTTTGATCTGACTCTTGGTTCCCATACGCAAGAGGTGGGAGAGCTGAATCAATACTGATTTTTAATCTGAATGCTTCTGGTAAACCAGAGAGGGGCCACTTTTTCTCTCTGCAATCTGCCTACTATACAGCATCTTTGAAGCTCTTAGACCAGTCTCTTTTTAGAAAGGGAAATAGGAATGAAATTGAACATGGCTCTTGATTAGAGGTAAAAGGCAACTATTACCATAAACTCTTGCAATAGTACACTACTAAATTTTATTTATCAATTTCTTTGCATGTTTGCATGACTTCATAAAATGTCTGGCTGGCTCACCCTGACACAACAGATAAGCTTCTGAGTCACAATAATAGAGGAATGGCCTGCATTTTGCCTGGTGTTTCAGTGAAAACTGAATTGGATTATTATATTTATTATCCACAGATGATCAGCTATTTTCCTGCAGCCACCCAATTAATGCATTTCTTGAAACAAAACCATTGAATAAGAAGTTGAAACCCATTTTGATACTTTAAAATGTATTTTCACTATGTAAATCCATATGTATGGGGGGGAAAGTGAGCAACTCCTCTCAATCGTTCTCTGGGGAGTACTGTGATGAAAGCCAGGCTCCATGTTCACTCCAGTAAAACTACATCAGGGAGTATTATAGAGAGTATTTAAGCTGTTGTTTCCTGTAAGTTGCTGGCCTCAAAGGCACTAAGTACGACCCCTTGTATTGGCTATTTCAGAGCAAGGTGGTAAAGGGACCATCACTTACCTTCCCCCAGGCCCCCAACCATGTTTTGATRCCTAGTTGGGGATGTGGGCTCGGCCAGAGCCTCAAGTTGGCACGAGTGGCCCTTCAGATTTCCCAGCCCTGATCTTTATCAACACAGAYGAAAATGAGGAGAAATTCATTCCAGGGAGTCAAAACCCAGTAGGAACTGGAGGTAGTAGATCACTAACACCACCAGGTGGCACCCTGTTATCACACATGTGCTACCCTGTTCCACACTCAAAAAWCTTTGGTGGTGTTAGGAAGACTCAGGGGGATCAGAAAAACCCGAAGTAGCCCAGGCCACATGGCAACACCAGAAAACGCTTTGTAACAAACCGACCTGCAAGGCATCAACAGCAGAGATGCTACCAAAACTGTATTTGCAATCAATAATATGAAGAGGTGAATAATAAAGACAAGTAGCTAAAGATTTTCATACCGGTAGCATCAAGAAAGATTTTGAGCTCAGTTAAAAAAAGAAATCTTTGTTATTAAAAGTTGTTTTAAGAAGGAAAAGAAGTTGTTCTCAATAAAGACTACAGGAACAGAGAACTCAGTCCTGGGTTGTTATATGGCATATCTTCCCTAGTATTTCATTTCAAGTCCCTTCCAAAGAATAATGATTTCCCAGTATTATCATTATTCTCTGAAATAAGATGTTCTTGGACAATGTACCAATGATCTGCTGTTCTCAAAGGACAAACCCCTTAGGAAAGCATTTATGGCATGTTTCTTACAAAAGTTTTTAGAATCAATATAATGAAAAGAAAAACAAAACCCAAGCTGATTAATAGAACTGTGGCTTGCATGGCTAATGGAAGGTGACCTGGTGAGCTGTAAGTTTTCCTACTTTCCCTGTATTCACATAGTGCTAGAGCAAAGTCTCCTGCAATCCCTACTCCATCTCCTTTTCCTTCACTCTTCTCCTTTGCAACTTTGTGTGGCTTTATACTGGAGCAGCACTACCACTATGCTAGGCATACACAGAAATGAGCTATGCTACAGGAAAATAAGCAGACATCCCAGTTCACTGTGTGTCACTGTCACTCTAGCTGGAAAAGAGCAACAATGACATTTTTAGAAAGGATGTTTATAATCACTGCTTTTCATTTTTGTTTGCTTTACTTTTTTTTAAACAGTAAAGATATAAAGAAAGAAACTGAGGCAAAAACTACACTGAAGCACAGTAGATAATCCTCAGAAAGCTCAGTCTTGTTATCTATCATGCAATGCAGTATGTTTTTTACTCCTTTCTTTCTCTCTTATTTAGTAGGTTTTTCATGTAATTTACTTTTCTTCATTTCCTCCCATTCTGTGGAAGATTCATAACAGATGAACAAGACTGAAAGCAACCAGTGTACTACTATTTTTTGCTTCATGAGGACTCATTGTTTCCCTTAGTTTCTAGGGAAGGACACCAAGAAAGAGCCTAGCAATCCCTGTTCTTTCTGAGCTAAGCTCAGCCTGGGATGAAGGGTGACTCTCAGTCTAATCAGAACTGCTTGTCTTTGTTTAATCACAGCAAACATATGGGGTAAAGTACGCAATTATGAGCTTAGGGTCAAATTAGTCACTCTGCCATAACTGCAATTTCTGATAGACAGGCTGTAATGGTCCTTTAGCTTTAGGAATTTAGATCTTGACTTGTGGCCAGAGATAGAATATAATTTGCAGATGACAAGTCATAAAGACAGCAGAATGATATATTTGCCTGTAGTAAAAAAAAAAAATAAATAAATAAAAAAAAAAAATAAAATAAAAAAGACAGAATGTTCTTTATACTTTGAAAACCTTTCTGAAAAAGCTTTATCTGGAAAGCTCTACCTGATCCTAGGTTTGCAAACCTAATCCTGACCTTTTTTTTGCAAAATCTTTTTTTTTTTTCTCTTTTCAAAAGCAGGCTGTGGTACAGGTCCCTCGCCCTGTTGTCTTCTCCACTTTCCAGCACTTCCATGTTGCAACTCGTCCAAGACCTTGCACTTTYACAGCAATCCTTGGATTGCTTCGGGATGAAGTGAGTTCCACCTGTTCCAAATGAATTCCCTCCCAAAACTGAGTCTGGAAGCTGAAGATCTAAAGACAAGTAGGAAAGTGATCAGTTTCTCTCCCTCATTCCACCAAGCTCCACCAAGGACACCAAGGAGCTCCACCAAGACAAGCTCACCTTGGGCTCCTGCCCAAGCCCAAGGTGGCAAACATCTCTCACAGTCTGCTCCTAAGGAAGAAGAGAAATCGAACCCAAATCACTCCATTGGGTCTGACAGAAATATTATAACATGCCTGGGAAAAAGTTTGTTCCAGGGTAGGAACAGCGAAATGAGCAGTTGTGTTTGATTAGCTGAATCAGCACAATGCAGCAAGAGGGATTTTCATTTTTCATGCTTCTTCTCTAGCCACCAGCTACTCTGAGAAATGGTGATGGTGGATTTGTAGAAACCAATGTTAGTTAATACAAAGTTTTGTTTGAAATTACCACAGAGTTGCTTCCAAAGGAAGTTTCATGCAAAACTAAGGCAAAGTGGGGTGACAAGAAAACAAAATGCTCAGAAAAAAAGACTGAGTGTATTTATTCTAAAATTGATTCAAGAAGGCTGATTCTTCCTTTCTTAGGTGCTCCTTGAAGCAGTGGGTCCATAAAACATAACACCCTGAAAAGGCACCTGGACAGCACATCCTTGATGTTATCTGCATCTCAAAACATGTAGATTGCCCATGAAAAGATTACTGCCTGAGCTGTTACTTCCATAGAATACTCAAGAATGTGCATGAGACCCACGAAATGCCTAGTCTCCCTGCATAAGAGATGTACTGGGATGGCCCACAGAACTGCTTCCTCTACACATTGCTGCTTTCTGTTTCTGCATCACCTCCTGAAAACTTACCATTTTATTTACCATTCTCTTTCCACACTGATTTTAATCTTTTTTTTTGCCCTTCCCTGTTGTTTTTCATTTTTTTCCTAATATTCCTGGGTACAAATTCCACCTTTGAAATTATCCAAGTCATTCTCCTCCTCCCCTTACTGTCTCCTATTGAACACTTTGCTTACATTCAAATGCCCTAATTCTTAAGGGGAGAGCTCAGCACAGCTCTGCGCTTTATTTGTCTCCCTTTCTCTCATGACTTTCCTCAGTGTAACATTTTTACCTAAAATAGTCAAAACCAATTCATGAAATTTTATGAAAATTAAGTATTTTAGCAAATTCTAAATGCGCTCCTACAACACATAATCTTAATTCTTTGGCTTCTGTGAAGGCACATGCTGTGCATGGCCCTCCACCCCTCACAGCTGATAAATAAATCTCCTTCACAGGTGCCCATTCTGCTTACAGACCTGATATCAGCTGATTGTGCTATTTCCTTTTTTTTTTCCTGTCCACTTTACAGGTTCTCTCTCAACATTTACTGTAGGCAATTTCTGTCTGAGGTTTGCCCTTATCATTTGCCCTTATTATTTGATAATCATCTTGAGCACCTGGATTTTTTTCTTCCAGTCTCTGAAATTACTTGTCCACTTCTGTTGTTTGACAGAGTGCAGCTGCATGAGCTGGGAAATGAAAAACAGAAATGATGGAAGAGGCAAACGGAAACTCTGGAACTCTGAAAAGCCTGAACTATCACCTAAACTATTTTATTTTGTTATTTCTGTTTTCTCCTGAAATAAACCATTCAGAAGGCATAAAGTTAAGCAGGATTTTAATTCCTGAGATCCCCCCGCCTAAGATCACAGACGTGCTATGTCCCTTTGCTAGGCAGAGCTGGAGCAGGGCTCGGAGGCTTCCCTGCGAAGAAAGGGCAGCAGGAGAGTCCATTGCTGAGGGCACTAAAGAGTATCCAAGGATAATAGATTTATGGAGAGTAAGGGAGGAGTGGAACTGGAGCAAGTATAAAGCTTTTCTGAAATAAGCAAATGAAATGCATAATTACACAAGAGAACTGAATAGAGGTTTCTGTTAATCTATGATCCGATAATCTTCTTTTGTTGGCACTTAGCAACCGAATTACAAATTGAGGACAGAAAGCCAGGGTGACTTAAAATTCTTCTTTTTTTTTCTTGGGGAGAAAGGAGAAAGGACCCTCCTCAGGCTCAGCGGGTTTTCCAAGTACAGGCTATACAGTGCCTTTCAGCACTGTTACGCAAACATCTGAATTTTGAGTTGCCCAAAGTCCAGCTCAGCAGGACAAATAAAATTGTGTATTAGAATTAGCAAAGTTTACTCTCAGAAACACTGATTTAAACTAAGCAAATATATCCAGGGACTGTATAAGCAGGAATGATGTGGGAAAAGAGATCTGTGGGYCAAAACTGCTGTACCAGAAATTATTCCTAACTTGTGGATAAAAAACAGCAATCATTAAACCTTTTAGGGGATCTATAATATCATGGAGTTGCAAAAAGAATGGTGYGAAAGGCATTACCAGATTGCCTGTCTGGTAACCCCTATCCAGAGCTGTTGGCCTTTATCAGCTGATATTTTGAGAGACACACTACACACAATGGTGTGCCAATCAACCTCAGCCCTCTCAGCTATTTCAGCTGAATAGTTCAGCTATTTTTCTTGACAGTCTCAGAAAACATTAGATTTAGATGCTAACCACATCTTTACATCTCAGCATTGCTGCTTTTTTTTTTCTCTAATGTTTAAATAACAGGAGTCTTGAGCAGCCATACAAGATGACACCTTTTGCAATATTGCRAATCTGTGGCCAAAGACACATTAGAAGTTGCTTGACACTAAAGCTCTGGCACATCTCAGAAAAGCTGGTAAGACTACATGCCCTGCTTGTCATTAAAATCAGAAGCCGATTTGTCCTCATAGTCCAGTTCTGCTGTCTTTTTTCTGCATGCCTATTTATGCTCATGGACAAGACCTCAGCAGCAAGAGCTTCTTCCTGTCTAAAGCAATGTATTCCAATGACTTCTGGAGGGATAGGATCCCATCCCAGTAGCGGTGTTCAGCAACAGAAAAAGGCATTCCAGGGAAAGGGCAATAGAATCAAGGATGCTGTTTAAATGAAAGTTTCATTTAATGTTTGCATGTTAAAATATTTAAGTTTGTTTTGTCAGATTTGCTTATCTTCCATCAAGGCTGAGACTTTTTTTTTTCATTATCACAATGATGTTTTGCTCTAAAAATAAGAAGGCAAGATTTGCTTATGCTAAACTACATGCACACGACATCTACATCTACTACGCTACTGCAATCTTGCTTAACAGCATCACTGTGTAGTGCAATACAATTTTGCTTCAAATACTTGGAACTKTTCATTCCCAACCCAGCCTGACCACAGTGGCATGGAGAACAGGGCACTTTGCTTCCTCTCTTCTATTTTAGGGGGGTAGTGGGAGGGTGGTTGGGTAGAACAAAGAGCAAAAGGAATGCTGACTTTCAAAAGAGCTGGAGGTGAAGAAGTATGAATTACATCTATGTTGGTAGATGTTGGTAGATTATATACGTATTATATATATATTTGTAATGAACACTCCATCCACAAAAGTTACTTTGCATACCAAACCTGGATTTTCAAATAAATAAAGTATGAAAGAAAAAAAAATAAAAAAGACACTCAAAATTGCTTAATGGAAAAGAACAGAAAGAATGTGACTAGCAGTTACACTTTTCACCTGCTATTTATAGCTTTGCTCAATTAGTAGTTCAAAAAAGGAGTAAAATTAGTACGTGCTTTTTATGTGACTCTTCATACTTTGAGGAGGTACTTCAATAGATTCATGAAGCCAATGGCTATTACAAAAAAGAGAAAAACAAAAAAACCTCCAATTCAATCTATAATTGAATATTCACCAGATAATAGATGTGAGTTGGGAGTTATTTGCTGATAAGTTTCTTTCCTTATCAATCTAACTTCTTCTGTCATTTTTTCAAAGACTAGGAATCCAATAACTAATATCCAAACCCAGAGGAAATCATCAGTAAAAAGATACAGCTCATAGTACAGAGAATTCTAATACCGAGAACAGAGCAAAATATTTAGCTTGTGTGAGGGAAAGCAGAATAGAAAAAAAAATCCATTCTTTTCTTCTCTCTTTAGGGAAAATGCTAATTAGCAAGTCTGGATAAAGATTTTGATCTGATATTTCAAAGCATTTTCAGGGATCCAAGAGATCCTAAGGACTTGTCTATTTGTCCACACTTGAGATTTAATTCAGATTAAAGCAATATGTAAACACAAACTGTGCTAACTTCTCCTAAATTTAGACAAGTTTCTACCCTTGATGCCTTCTCTGGCCTACATGAAAGGGTATTAAAATTCCTCTGAAATACATTTTCTCTGAAAAAAAAATCACAGAGGTGAGGGGATTAAAGGAACTTTATCTACCAGTACATATTTCCCTAAAATAGCTTCCTGAGGCTCACTGTTGATCAACAGTAGCAGCATCTAGTACCAGCTATAATGCAGTTTCAGGAAGACAAGTGGTGCCATGCAGCATTGCATTCAAGTGACGGCACCGTGGTTCTGCCATACTGACAGTAAGCGCACCACATGGCAGGTCCTTTCGAGTAGAGGTCTTTGTGCAGTCACCAGATGAGCTCTGCACAAACATTGTGGCCATTCAGAGTAGGAGTGGTGCATGAGCCATGGTTTGGGAACTGCTGTTTTAAAGACCAGTATGACAATCATTGCTCTTACTAAAGGGACTCTGGATTTTCTTGACCGACTTTATGTAAACAACACTGAATTCCTTAGAGACACAAAAAACTCAGCCTCTCACTGCAAAAATGCCATAACAGGTAAAACACAACCTAGGCACTGGTATGTTCTACAGTACAGTACAGTACAGTAATGTTCATTACAGAGAACAGACTTTAGAGCCAAGCAATGAAAATGGTTTAGATTAACTACCAGAATATGAAAGACTGTTATTGAAGTTAAGTCATTGACATACAGTGTTCAGTGAACGAAATATCCAACATCAACTGAAATTGCATCAGTTTTGGACAACTCTGCTTAAATTGCTACAAGCCAGAAAAATGAGCAGTTCTGGGATATTCTTTGGGGCCTTCACGTCCCATGACATTAAGGGATGAGAATTCCCTCAAGAAAGCCCCACATTCATCTGATGCTGCTGATCACTCGACTTGCACTGTGCTTTTTGCATAGTATTTAAAATCACTACATGTACTCCAACCTTCTAGAAAATGTTTGAGTCAGGAACTAAAAATTCCTTGTGCCTGGATGTATTTTTGTTTGTTTGTTTTCATTATTTACAGGGGAGATCTGACTAGCTGCTGTTTCACARGTTGGAAACCACATAGCCCTGACACAAAAGAGGTCTGGTAGATAACGTAGCTGTTCTGTTTGTGTCTGTCCTAAACAAACACCAAGCCTCTGGTTCATTACTTCTGTAACACAAAAATAGCATCTGATGGTCCCGTACACTATGCAGACCAAGAAAGCGAAGGTTTATGATCCCCAGGAAAATCAGACAATGAAATGCATACTCCAGCTGCAGAAAAACAGCTGTAGCCTTATCTGTCCATATAAAACAAAAGTTTGTGCTAGGCAGTTTTGAGTAGTTCTCAGCAATCAGCACACAGGATGCATACAGAATAGATCTTATTTGATCTTATTTGTGTACGTATGTATGCGAGAACATGCACAAACTACATTTTCCCATGCAATAGGGCGATTGATTGCTAACTAATCTCCTGATATCTCAAATCGCGTAGCCCCTTGCATTTCAAAGTGTAGAAATGACTTCTATTTCACTTAGTACAAGACTAGGTCTTGGCAATGTAGTAAGAAAACCTAGGAATCTCAGAGCCACCTTTTGGTAGCTCATGACATTGTACCTTGCTCACAGAGTTTAAATGGTGTAGTGTATCTTTGTCCTTAAAAGCTGGAGGGGGTGGGGGGGCAAAAAGAGAACAAAATATAGAAGATATTACCGTACCATACAYGAGGATCACAATCTGTCCTGCCCCTGCCCTTTTGGGATGTCTTTTTCTCTCTTTTCTCTGAAAAATAGATGTGGCTTCCTCTCAAATCCATTTTCACGCCATGCACAAATAAATTTGCTTTTGCCAGACCAGTAAATCTGGTAAACGAACTCAGAAGCTGATGGTATATACAGGATCTTTGTTTATGAGACAAAATGATTAGCATAGCACATCTTCAGAGCTTTTGGCAGGAAACAGACAGTGGTTCGATTAATAAAAATAAAAGCATGGATGTGTGATCAGCATGCACATGACTGTCTCTACAACTTGACAGCTTCCTGCTCTACGGTATGCCCCATTAATTTCATTTCAGGACAGAGGCGGATCTTATTCCAAGACAGGGCAAATACGGGGAGGATCAAAAGAGCCAGACAACCCAGGCTACATGACAGAGTGGGAACTCATTGACAGGCACTCTCAGCCTACAGTTTACATCACAGATGCGTCCAGATAAATCTAAGTTGCTCATCTGCAAAGACTGACCTTCATTAAAGACAGACTTGAGTAATGTAAATGGTATTATGGAAGAATTAGCCATTAACCAATGGGTAATTTGATGCTGTGCAAATTTGAAGAACCTTCCAAAGAGACTACCCAGGTGGACTCGCATGCTTGAAAAACAGGCATTTCCACACATCTATTTGTATTACGGTACCAGAATGAAATACCTGGGAATAAAGTCTTTGGCTCAGCATTTTACAATCTCAAGCAGCAAGATGCTGAGCAAAGTACATAGCTGCAATAGCTGATTCAGGGCCTTCAGCAAATATATATATAACCTAAGAAAAGGTTATAATCTAACTCTACAGAATTTTGATTATGATCATAAGGGGGAAGGTTTAGGGGGGAAGATTTCCATTGTCAAAAATGTCTGATCTAACAGACATTTGACATTTTCAATCCACTGAGAACCACTTAAGTATTTGTGGATATTCTCTTTAAAAAGTTTTATACAGTCTCGAAAGAGCCTAGTTAAGACTCTGTGAAATTAGGGGGGTTTGTTATTATTTTTGGCTAACAGAAACATTTGCATCATGTTAATTGACTCTGTATTTCCTACCACAAGAATGAGAATAAACTGAACTAATAAMAAAATGAACTAAGAAAATGTTTCAKCTAATCATGTTGCTAACAAAAAAATTGACCTTTGAAAACATTTATGTTGTGGAAAATTCAAAGAATTTTTCAGCAATATGAAAGGTCAAGGCATCGGGTCTGGCATAAGGGTTATTCAGTTAGCTTTGCATATAAATTGATTTTATTCTTTTTCAAACACTTGTCTAGACTGATGGATGTTGACTTGAATACCTATTAAAGCTGAAGAACAGAAGTTTGTTTTAGAAGGGACTAGAGAGGCAACTAACAAGATAACACCTCTTAGTGACCAGAGTCCAGGGGCGTTTAAACACTTCACAGCAAAGGTTGCAAACATGAAGGGGTGCTAGGTGAATTCATAAACTAAAAATGCCCTGAAGCAACAGTCATATAATATATATCTATATAATCTATATCTATATCTATATCTATATCTATATCTATATCTATATCTATATCTATATAGATATTTCTTTTCTCTGTACTTAGGGCTAGGATGCTTCCTAGACATAATCTTGAAATGATTAAAATGTGATCTTGTACTTGAAACCCAAGTCATGCCATCTCTATTTCCTTTAATACTTAAAATTTCCTCTTTTCAGACCAGCTTGATTTGATATAATATGCAAGGTAAGAATGAACTTCTTTTTTTCCTTATTATAGATAGAAGTGTTTCCAAATAAAGAAACCAGTGTTAGTCCTACAAACAAAGCAATTCAAGAATGGTGATCAACTCCTTATAAAAAATAAAAATGAGCAGTAAAATGTAAACTTGCACATACTATACACAGCTGAAATGCCACTATTTCTTACGCAGTTCTTTACKGATTGAAATTCAGGCTGAAATCTCCCTGAAACAATTTTTTAATTAGGAAGGTATTATCCCTAGATTTACTGACATGGAAAACGACATGCAATCCAGCARATATGAGTGAAACTCATTGGAAAATCTCTCTCATCCTTCATCAGCTACTGTACTGAGCAGTCACTGACTTGCCAGAATTTTGCCATAGCAATTTAGTGTCAGACCACTGGAGCAAAACTCAAGAGTTCTCAACTCTAGTTTGGCAAGTTCAGACAAAAATTATTAAGCAGTAAATCTCAAGTCTTTTAATATAAGTCCTATTGGAATGTTGTTCCAGGAAAATGAAAGAATCTTTCACATCTCTAAAATATAACATTTTTCTGGTGTTCAGGAATTTGTTAATTCTTTGGAAAAYGTGCTATTCAGATTACTGAATGGCTTACCATCTATCAGCTATTTCTCTATGATAATACAGAAGCAGTTAATCTAGCTATAATTTACAAGTTTTTATGATCAGTCAGGTATTCCAGCCTGCCTAAGCATTGTGTCATGTAGAAGTATTTATCTTTTTTAAATGAAATCACATAGAGGTGAACAGTGTAGAAAGCAAGGTGCTTCCCTGTGGAAACTAAACATAAGTGTGTGAAGAGAACTGTATAGAAAAAGGAGAGATGTATATTGTAACGCAGCTGGAAAACAGCCTTGATGTAAATAAGAGTATTAACGGGACATGTTTGTTCTTGACCTGAACATTGTAAGGCTTCCAAGCGGGCAGCGTGTTTTCATTTAAAGTAAGAATTAATTCTAATACTTCAGAGATGACCTTCAATTGATCTSGAATTCAGATAAGCCTTAAAACATCTACATATTTTAGGATTATCTATTTTWTTCCATGACCGAGGGGGGTTGCATGCTTATTGCATTCAATAAGGCTGAGCTTACTGTGCACACCAGGGACTCTATTTTCCAGTCCTCTGAACACCGTGTATGCTACTCCCTCTGTTTTAGGTGTCTYAGTAACTTCCCATAGTTCCTGCTCACCATTTTTTTCCTGGTGTGTGTGTGTGGGTGTGTGTGTTTCCTCTGCCCAAATGGCCTTATTTTATCTCCATTATTAGCTACATAACCCACTTCTCTCAAACTAGGTTTTCTAAATACCTCTTTTTGAGGGCATTCAGTGACACTGTTTACTCTCTTCTTACAGTAGGGCTCCCTGTTTATAAGTCTATGTGTTGTACTGCTTTTGTTGAGATACCTCAACAAAAGTATCCTCCCAAAGACAAATTGTTAATTCATAGAATCATAGAATCATAGAATGCCGAAGGTTGGAAGGGACCTCAGAGGTCATCAAGTCCAACCCCCCTGCTCA
>NW_020455866.1:2847692-2915982 GCF_003342845.1 Nothoprocta perdicaria | reverse complement strand
CTCCATGTGTCTGGAGAGAGCAGCCAGGATGAGCTGCTCCATCACTTTCCCAGGGATGGAGGTGAGGCTCACCTCCATCACTTCCATTAATGCAKGAAGGAACGCTCTTCATGGAAGATTTTCTGTTCCTTCAGTAGACCAAGGATTTCCCACTCAATTTTTCCCTTGTGATTTTTAGACTCTTTTCATTTCACATTTTTTTTTTTTCTTCACTCATGTCTGGGAAATCAATTACTGAGGTTACAAGCCTTGGATTCCCAATACACTGAAAGACAGGGACAACAACAGACAGAGAACTATCAATAACCTATCACTGGTTGCTGGCAGTTAGTGTCTTCTCCCTTTTTTTCCTTCACCTCACCTCCACCTTGGTCACATGCTCTGATTTTCCTTAAAGACATTATTATTTCATTTACGGAGGCTGGGACACTCCTCAAAAGTTTAAAAAAGTTAGATGCTATAGTCAAAAATTCATCTGTTACAAGCAAATGTAATCAGGATGATGACAACTTTGCAGCCATGTCCTTCTAGAATCATTGCATCTTTCTCCACTTAAAAGTCAGCCAAGAAGGATGAGGACCATCTACTTTCTCTTCAGTGTCATCTAAATCCAAACACATGCCATTTTATCCATCTAATACTCACCTTTCTCCCTGATCAGATATTCCAAATTCCTGAACCCTCTCACATATTTTACCGAAAGTGTATTTGCATTATTTATCCTAAACAGTTCAAACTGGCAATGGAAGGAGTAAGGTCTAACTATCATCAGTTTTACAAATGATAAATTTATAGTAATTTAAAATTAAGATGAAATTTAAATAGAATTTTGTAAAAAAATAAAATCCGTCTGTTCTATGACTTTCTAGATCAGAGAAATCTTAGATGAGAGAGACCTTTTACATTCCTACTGATTCCGCTTGGAGCTTGCAGCAATAACGTAGTTTTCTGAAAAATGTACAAATGGGGCTTCCCTAATAAGAGTCTAATTACTCCTTAGAGAGGTAACCCTGTTAATAGGCAGAATAACCCCACCTAGATTGTGTGGCATGGGGAAGAGACCAAAAAACAGTAAATCAAGGAGGAGAAAAAAATGTTTGTGTGACTTCCCATGCTCCTTGTCCATTTTGAAACAACAGCAAAAACAGCTACCAAAAGATCAGTGCTTCAAAACACAAAACAAAACAAACAAAAAAAACCCAACAAAACCTATAGACTATTGAAATACACTATCCTCATATACCGGATTTCTTTTTTTTCAGAAATTTACAGGAAAACCTAAGAAATATATATATATATATATATATATATATATATATATATATATAGTGAAATCACACTCCCATTACAGAGCAATTTCGGTTGAAGGAAGTGGTAATTTTATTAGCTCCTTAGCATTATTTCATTGACTAAAAGTTGGCAGCAAGTGATGAGTAAGAGGACCATCCACTTGTACAAGCATGCAGATCACTTCTCTTTCTGACATACAAAGCTTTACTGCTTCAGAGAGAGATTTACAAACAATKAGAGGAAAACAGTGAAGCAGAGTGTCAACGAATAGATCTAAGGGCAGTATTTTCTCTTACAGGATCTGAATGCATACCACAAGCACTAGATCTCCACATGATTTGTCACTGCTGGACTTATTGCTGACTCTCACAGGCATKCAAAATGAGAACACTACCTAGTTATTAGTCTACTCTGGTTTAAGTACAAAGGGCACTTTGATTCCGGCTCAGGAGATTACTGTAATATAAATTTTTTCTTTAAGCCACTCCACCTAAAGAGAAGTGACTACATAAAGTAGTCTGAAGGTATGAAGGGCACTGGGGATAACTATTCACTCCRTAACTTCTTTTTCAGATCTTCACCATAATCTTCAAGCTAGAGCCAGAATTGCTTTTCATTAGAATGCTGTATCAAAAAAATCAAGTAAAAGCTAAGCACACTACCTCCTAAAAAAAAATATATAGACCTGGTGTTGTTTTGCAGGAAGGACATGCAGAGAAGGAAAAGCCAAACAGGGTGTTTCTTCCAGCTAGCACAGTATGTACAATCTTTATGTGATGCAACTGGAGAAACTCAGCTTCACCTGAGTGCCTACACTCCCACTCATACCTTCTCCCTTTCAATCTAGGCTGGGACTGACTTCATACCTGAAACTACTTTTGTTTAAATGTTCATTTCAAAGCAAAGCATAACTCAACTAATACCGTAAGTCTGACGATTACAGCATTAACTGGATGCTAATTTAAGCTACTAGCATATGCTAGTTGCCTTGGCTCCCTCTGGAGTCCATGGAGCGACGGAGATGACTCACTTCACTTTCTTTGCACTTCTGCCTTCCAGAGAGGACAGATCTGTCTGTTGTCTCTTCCTAGTAACTATGARAAAGCGTCAAGGCCTCAACTGCTATTTATGTGAAAATACCACAAGTGCGACTGATCAATTGGGAAGCTATCAGAAGTTTTCCTGCTGACTTCAGGAATAGCCTTTCCCTACTATTACTTTTGATAAGTAGCATGGTATCAGATTCTATCTAAATTAGGTTTAATTGGGTGAAAAAGCAGCATTACTCTTTATAAGCAAGCAGGGACAGATATGGGAATCTGTCTCCCACCAGGGCCTGTTACCACTGCTTGAGCCAAACAGTGAACAAATGTAACTTTCAATAGTGAGGCTACTTCTACCCTAGGAAATTTGTCTTCAGAAATCATTAAATACATCAGAAACATACATGGAATAGGTGCACTGAATATCTGTGGTGTTATCACATACAATCTGAGGACAAGGGAAGTTAAATCTTGAATCGGATAGACTTGTGGGCAAACAAAGGTCATTTACATTATTTTGTGGAGGGCATTCTACGAGTCTAATCTCCCTAGGCAAGGGTCATGTTTGTGTCCATTACTTATTCTCTTTGCTTACTGATCCTGCAGTTCTGCAGGCAAAACTTCCATTGATTGCAATGGAAATGCTATGCATGGACGGAGTCTAGGATTGGACTGTTTACTAAGCAAATAATCAGAATCAGCAGATTTGGAGTCAGATGGGCACCCAATAAGCAGCCTGTTTTGTTGTAGGATTGGGTATAAAATCCCAAATCTCATCAGCTCATAGCTACTGGCACCAAGAATCACTAACAGCAAGCAGAATGGCTTTTCATTCCACATTCTTTGTTTTCTTAGCTGGACTGGTATTTCTCTCYGAAGCTGCACCACTGGTGAGTCTTTTTATTCAAACTCAATGATTGCAAGAACATTAATCTAAATTTTCTACATGACTAGCAGCTTCTCCATCTCTGTAATTCTTCAGCCATCAACTTTTTTTGAATGTTATTTTACTATGATTTTTTTTCTAGAAGTTTCTTCAAAGTCCTTAAATTTTTTCTTCTGCCATGAGTCATCTATTTTAGTATATTATGAAAGARTCCTTGATCTAGGAGCTGTAGCCTTTATTTCTTTTTATTTCTGTCACTTTGTGACTCACATGCCACCATTAATATAATGGTAGCTTCACCTTGTTCACCAAATATCTTTTGTTATCTCTAAAGAAATAAATAGATATTTTTGAAGTATGACTAAGAATTCATTATAACACAACAGAATTTAGGAAGCAATATTCTTTCAGCCCTAGGGACATCTTAGGTATTTTCTGTCAGTTGCCTAAGATTCTCTGCCTGCATTTATAATGATTTACTACGTTTTTAAGACATCACATACAAGACAACAGCATATGCCTTGCAATATTTCTCCAAGGACATATACAACTTGAAATATTTATCATGTTTTACAGATGTCTTACAGATACCCTTACAGATAAGTGMTAGGAATGGTGCATATAGCAATAAAAATGTCATATCAATGTTTTTTATATAATATGCAATAATATGTGTATATATGTGTATAACAACCTAATTCATAAAGAGATCGAAGATACTCTGCTGCAAAGAATAGATGTTTTGACAACACTAGAATAGAACTAGCTTTAAATAGTGTTTGCCCAATAACTTGCTTTTAAGCCACTATTAATTATGCAATAAAAATTCATCTTCTCTGCAAAAGTTTTTGCAGTGGCTGGTAAACAGCTCCTATACAATGTCTCCTGACTTCCCCCAGGTCTCCCATGGTTCTGTTGATTCCAAATGCCCTCTGATGGTGAAAGTGCTGGATGCAGTCAGAGGAAGTCCTGCAGCCAGCGTAGCTGTTAAGGTGTATAAGAAGGCTGCAGATGGAAGCTGGCAGGAGTTTGCTGTTGGGTAAGTTACATGGTGTTATGGACTCATTTTCAGGTGCCTTGGACAAACAAGTGAGAAATAAGGGGAATGAAGCTGTGATCAGAAAAACAACGCATTTTCTAGCAGGCGTTGCTATCATGGTTAAAAGCACATTAATTCTGGTCTAAAACCAATACATGGAACATGCCCAGGACTGAAACAAATACTAATTGTGAAATCACTCTGAAATGTTTATCTTTCTTTGAAAGGTAATAGGTTTAATATGTAAATATTTCTCTCCTGGCTTCAATACTCTCTTCCCTTTCTACCAAAAAAAAAAAAAAAAAAAAAAAAAAAAAAAAAAATTTACTTAAAAGAGAGCTTTATTGACAGCAGTAATACACAAAATCCTCTCTGTAACCTTTGTCTCTACCCATGCTTGTGAGAAGTGCATCAGCCTTCTTCAGTGCAACAAACATGCTAGCTGGAGAAATTAACTAGAACTTAACTAGGTCTTAACTAGAACATTTWAAAAAAACAGTGTAATACAACACAGAAACATGTAACCGTTTGCTTGTCATCTTTTCTGTAGACTTCCGTGGCTTTGTTTTTTCCAATATGAGGGCTTAGTATTTTACAAAATATTCTCAAAACATCATGGAGAGACAAGCAAATACTATTATCTATACTATTATCTTAAGGTTGGAGAAACAGTACAGAGAACAGAGGGCTATGGTTTACTAAAGCATACATGTGCACTATAGTTCAGGTATTTAAACTTCATTTTAACATCTCAYTTAATTTGATTTTTAAATAAGTCAAGTGAAATCTGTAGTAAAAGCAACATAATCAACCACAGAATGAAAAAGTGCAAGCAAGGATATGAGCCATCAGAGAATTCAACTGCATGATGTACATAAAAACTGAAGAAAGAAACAGAAGACTACAAGGATGGAGATACCTGTGTCTCCATCTGGAGGGAGATTTTTTTTATTTTACTTATTTTAAATAAATAAAATCTTATCCCATTACAAAGAAACAGAAGAGCTTAGAAGGTCTGAGGAGAAACTAGTACCTTCCATTCCTAAATACTGAGCATTAATCTAGTAAAATATGACTCTCACAATAAATCTACGTATTTTAAACCCCATAAGAATGGCAGGTTGCTTACAAGGAAAGAAAAAACAAACTATGATCGTGTGTTTAGTGAACATCTCCACCATTATCAGGAAATCTAGATTTCAAATGTTTCATCTGAGCACTGTGGTCTTGAACAAATATGTAATATAAAAAAAAAAAATTAAGAGGAATAAGATAGATGAGACACCCGTGTCAAAAGCCCTTTTTTTTTCAGCAGAACAATTTTTTTTTTCTCTGTTTACTCTGCAGTGTTGTTCTTAATAAGCAAAGAAAGCCAAATTCTACAATACCAGCCAGGACTCACCCAAATATTGTATATGTTTTAGTCCATACACTCCCTAAGAAAATCAAATCACTTCTTCAAAACTAATTGTCATTAAGGCAAAGGAGAAACTTTAAGCACTTCAGACACATTAAAACCCTATTCCTACTTCAGGTGAAGGTTTTGATCTTTCCCTTGACTTGCAATTTAACTCAGGCTGCTTTTAGAGATGATGTTGACTTTAGCAGATTACATTTTTTTGAACTGGGTCTGCAAAAGTAGTCGCAATTTTCTATTTTCTGAGAAAATCAGAGTTTGTTCGTGATAAAGCTGAAAATATGAATGCAATCAAGGAAAAATGGTTGTAACTATTGTTGCCAGGGTTCATATTCATAGCCTAAAGATATTTGGAAGATACATGAAGGATACTTAGCAGAATATAAAATATGAAAAGTATGCTGTTTTGCACAAGTATCTTTTGATCTGTTATTTCTAACTTGTTTGTTTTTACTTTCCTAACCCATTTTAGGGAAYTAAGCAAGTGCAACTAGCAACTATTAAATTTGGAATAATAGTATTTAAAAGGCAGTGAGAAAGCTAGAATARCAATAGCTGATATTATTAGAGGCTTATTCAAAATTAGTTCATCGAAAAATATACCACAAAAGTTAACTCCAGGAGAGACATTTAGGAGGGTTTTAGAATTCAGAGACCCGAGAAGAGTATGATTTGGATGCTATAATAATTCTTCCCATGACTAGTTTTGATTTTCTCACTTTTCTTATGTCTTTGGAAATCTAGATCTCACCCTATAGTTCAAGAATTACATTCAGAAAGCAGAGATGTGATCTAGATTTTGAATTATCAAAAAGAAAAAAAAAAAAAAAAAAAAAGCACTTGGAGTGGTTCCTCCCCACCCCTCCTTTAAATTTTTTTTTGGAACATTTTAGACAGTAATTCTTGTTTTATAGATATTTCCCCAGCAGTCTGCTTATATCTGAAAACATAGATCATTACAAGATAGACCACACAGTGTATTTCTCAATAGATCACAAATGTGTCATTGCACAAACTAGTACAGATTTAACTTGGTCACAAAGTTCAAGTCTAGACACAGTGGAAAAACAGCATCAGGAAAAGGTGACAGCAGATTGAGATTTAGGCTGCAGACACAATATCTTAAGTAGAACTCTGTAAATTCTCTGCTGGAAAAACAGAGTCTTTTAAACTTATCTGTTAATTTGGATGCACGTCTACATATGTCTATCAACAGCGGATGTTGATGATTCACCACCTATTAAGGATGCATAGCCATACTTACTTTATTCTTCTACTCACACAGAAATACACAACTGATCCTCCAAAGGGATCACTCATATCACTTTGCCACCAAGGCCTGATATAGGAAATGCTCTCTCTTGTATTGTTTTTGTCAAGGCTGCAAATCACTTTATCCTTTTGGCTGTCAACACTGCAGTAATTCTGGAGGATGCACCTATAAGACCACTAACACTGAATGGATATTACTTAGTAACTAAAATTAAGAAAGTGCCTCTATCTATGACTACAGGGCAAGAAGGAACTCTCAGTTTTAGCTCTTCTTCCAGTTGCCCATCTGTTCTGGGTTGTTAACACCTGCGACATTGAGATAGTCATTCAGGATGTATTCTCAGTTTTCTTAAATTGAAGATCATTTGCTTACCAGAACAAAGATTTTGGATGATTTCTTTTTTCCCTCTTTTAATTAGTTTGTGTCTAAACTATTCAATCTGTAATCGGTTACATGTGAAATGCTAACTTGTACTCTAACCACTTCTGTCAAATCCAAACAATTCTGTTTCACAATTTCAAAGATAAGTGATCACTCACCAACGATTACTTCAGCCTTTAAGATAATAAAAGTTATGACAAGAAGTACTATTTAAAACAAAATAAAACAAACGGCCCATGAGTCATTTTTTCAAACATGGCTTAGACTCCTCATAGGTYTGTCCACTCTGGATAACACTGATTTCACTTATGCTGGACCAATGAGACATCTGTCAGACTTCAAAGGGCTACAGCACAGATGCAAGAAAACAAGAGAACTACCACTATCWTTTTTTAAATTATTTTAAGTAAGGCTCCATCATTCAGAATTTCCATCTTCCATAACAATTAACCAAAGATAGCCAAACATGACAAAGAGGGAGGAGGTTGGGAAAGAAAACAGATGTTACAATAGCACAATTGATTATCTCTCTGACAAGCAGCACCTTGTTTTGTTGTCCCCTCTGTCTCTCCCTTCTCACACTCTGTTGTTTTTCACTTGTTTGCCTTAGGAGTAGCAAGCCCTATAAATTCTTCAAGCTATGGTTTTCTTCATTCATTCCTTCAGGTACATTAGGCAGTTATATGGAGTGGAAATACTCCATGAAAACTTTCAGAGGGAAAAAAAAAACATAAGACTATATAAGAGTTGATAAGAAATTTCAGAAATACAACAAACACGAAGAGSAGAAGGAATGGTTTAAGAAATGAATAGGTAAATATTTAAACAGCTGTCATGCAAATCTAGCTCTTTTTTAAACAAATAAGGAGCAATGCAGCTTTATTTTCCTCTTGCTTCTGAATTTCATTCATTCATAGTTTTTTGTTACAAGCTGAGTCCATAAGCTCTCTCAGCTGGGAATTCCCATTCCTCATTCACATGGCATTTCACAGAAAAAGGTCCCTGTTCTTTGACCAAGGCATTTTAGTTCGGAAGTAATAAAATCCCATGATACTAAAYCACGGTTCCAGATGCTATCATTCAGGGCCACATAGAAATGCATTTGTATCCAAATATAAAACCTTCAGTCCTTGACACTAATACTTAGTGGATAAAATCATTTCCCACTAACATTTCAATTTTCTCTTTAATCATAATTTGGAATTTGGCATGCAGTTTTTCATCATGACCATCCTTTTCCTACACCACTAAACATTTGGCTCAAGAAAGCACTTGGTACAAGTTAGATATAAAATTAAAACAGAAGCTAACTATAGCAACAGCAATGACCAAAAAACAGACAGACAGCTTTGATTTGTGATATATATGGATGAGTTGGTAGCAAGGACATTCTCTGCAATATGGATCCGTACACTACACAGATGTTATTTAGTCTGGATGATTAGATACAGAATTCAGTATAGAATTGTATATGATTCATTGAAAATTTGGCTGCTGCTAACATTAACGTTCTTGTTTTTGTTATGACTCTAAATGACAATACAAAATATTTAGAGAGAGATTTTATCATTACAGGAAGACCACAGAATATGGGGAGATCCATGAGCTCACAACAGAAGAAGACTTTGTAGAAGGACTATACAGGATTGAGTTTGACACCAGCTCTTACTGGAAGGGACTTGGCCTTTCTCCATTCCACGAATATGCTGATGTGAGTATTTGTGAGATGTGAGGTACTATACAACCTCTATATTGTGTAGCGGCATTAGCTGAAAGAATAAATACAGCCCTTTAATACTGAAGGACCAGTATTATTCAGGGAAATAACTGACTAGGAAATATGACTGTGTGAATAAAGACAGTTCATATTCAGCTAAGACAAAGTAGCCATCTTTCTGTGCAAACACAAACTGATTTAGCTCTTTCAAAGTAGTCCCGTGCAACTTTACACCAGCAGACCTTGCATCCAAGAGGCACATTATTCAACAGCATGCAATCTTAAAAAAAAAAAAAAAGATAGTTTTTATATTTGCTGAAAGAATATAGAGATTTGGAAACTCTCATCTTATAGAAAAAGAACTCAGATGAGGGGAATTTCACTCATTTCCCTCATCTGAAATGATTAACTCRTTCTAATATAGTATATACTTGGAAGAGAAAACTTTTTTATGTGCATTTTTAACAATGATCAGGCCTGAAATATGAAACAGAAAAAGATACATTAAAATATAAATATCTAAAATGTGAAAAGAAAAACAGGCTAGTAGCTTCAGTGATACACGGATTTTCTAAGGTGACCTTCAATATAATTGTATCTTACGCCTTTTTTTTTTTAAAAAAAAAATTTTAGCCCAACAGTTATTTATTATGTATCCCATTCTGTAATATTTACATAGTTTACATATTTACTTTCAAAAATTTTGTTTACATTCTCATGGCTTACTATACCATTAAATTAAATTTCCCCAAATACTCTATTCAGTGATCTGGAAACACTAGAGAATAAGTTGCAAAACATTCTAAATTGCTACCTTGTGAGGCTCTTTAAAGACTAAAAAAATGCCCGTGTCCCAGATCAAAAAAAGTCTGAGGTAAAACTAAGGTCATTTATGTCTAATAAACAWCTCTCAGAAACATCCCCTAACCATTTGGATGTCAGAAAGATGCTGAGGTTAAGGCTTTACCTGAAAAGGCACTTAAAAGAGCTTCCTTGAGCTCTAACTATTCCAGTTAGGCAGTTTATGATGCCTTCCTTTGACGTAATAACCTAGGGGGTCAGTGTCCAAGCCCAGAATGAGTGCAAAGTTCATCAACTGTCTATTTAAAAAGCAACTCAAGGCTACAATTCTGTCTCCATCAGTTTGGACTTTAGCAACACTGGGATGTGGGAAGGCACACAGTCCYCTTGCAGAAAGCATGTCATGGTATAGAGAACAACTCAAGTATTAGATAAAGACAACCGGGTTGGATCGCAATCCATATGAAGGTACTTTTCTTGAAACTGGGTGTCTTATGTTCTTGAGTTTGAGATGTGCCATTTTGAATTCCATCAGTATCCCTCAGGATGGCCTGAGTCTTTCCCTGTTCTAGCAAGTCCAGCTGCTACTTTTTCTTCAATAGGAACTGCCCCATCACCAGCCAGCCTCCTAAATCTGACTGTTARGGTAGTTTTGATCATATATATGTTATTGATTGTAAGTTTTCTCTGTTCCAGGTGGTGTTCACTGCTAATGATTCCGGTCACCGCCATTACACCATTGCTGCTCTTCTCAGTCCTTTCTCGTATTCAACCACTGCTGTTGTCAGTGATCCCCAAGAATAAACATGCACTGTCATTACAAAAACATCCTCCTTTGCTAGAACTATTATAAGCTTTTAGGAGTTTGGATTTTTTTTTTTTTCCTATTGCTAATGGCCTATCTTATTGCTACATTAGTTTTTATCATTTTGTAACCTGGCAGAAATTCAGACAAGTCAATAAAACATTTCTTCTTTAAAATAGTTTTGATTTTATTAATGAAATTTGATTATATTCTAGAAGTCATGGTTTGTGGTCAATGAACAGGACATGYGAAAGCCATGGAATGTGGAAGCAAATTAATACCCTATTTAGCTGTGCTGACTTCCTCCTCAACTTTAAGAACTGATCCAGTGCACTGACTCAAGATGAGAAGATTATGCTCTCTTAAATATGTTACCAAACATATTGGCTTAAAATAAGGAGTAACACATGCTATTCATCGTTTACATACAAAAGAGATAGTCTCATTACTGAATAGATCACAGGGTTAACACGAAGAATTCTGAATACTTAGCAGCAGAATAAGCAATGGAAAGGACTGCTTAAGTATCTATCTCCGTAGWGCTGACAGTTGAAATCTGTGTCACTTCACTTAAAATTTCAGACAAATCTCAGCACTTTTTCAGCTCCAAACAGAAAGGCTGCTGCCTATGGAGTCTAGGGAGTTCTGAAGTATTTCAGTTAAAACAATTTTAACAATATTTATCTTCAACCTAGTTGGCTACAGTATTCATGTGCATTCAAATTGAATTTCTAGGTAATCAAAACTCAAATTTTTACTAAAAAACTATCTAAAAAGAGCTATCACCATACTATTCTCTTCATAATTTCAGAAACAGGAAAGCTATAGAGCGACTATGATCCAAATAACTTTTCTGATAAACTGGTCAGTTTCAGGTCTTTGGTAGTGACTTCTGTAGACTGCATTTAAAATATCCTATAGTAAAAGGACTGTCGTTTAACAGGATTACAGAAACTGCAGAGTGTGAATGAATTAATGCTTTTTATAAGCAGTCAGGACTCACTTGCTACTGACCTTGGAACTCTTCTCTTTACACAGAGAGTCTGCTGAGATGACTACACCTCAGCTTATTATTATGCATACATTACAGAAGTTTGGCTTTAACAAATCTTCATTTGATTACCTTCCTCTATGATTTCTGGACCCTAACACAGTTACACCGCTCTTTTAAACAATGCAAAGGCTATTTTGGAAATATTTTGAAGCATGCAGCTTTAGTGKGATCCTTATAATTCCAAAATTTAAAAGAGCAGGTTTTCTATACTAGGGCCATATCCAGTCCCCTAAATAGGASATAAATATGTTCATAAAATGAAACAGATACTTCTAGTGAGGGTGGATTTATGGTTGCACATGTTGAGATTCACTATAGTTTCATGACCTAAGGCACAACTAAAGCAAGAGGACTTAAAATAGTGTTAAAATATGCTCTAGAAAAGCCTATGCATAAGATAATGGACATGCATATGATAACTAAATAGATCAGACTCAYTTTGGACTTACTTTTTGCAAAGAAGAGAGGGGAAATAACCCCCCAAAACATAAGCCTTTACAGACATGGGAGAAATCTCCTGATAAAATGCTATAGCCACACAGAAATCCTCATTTCAATGAAATTTCCTATATGAGAAAAAAATTCTATTTCTCAAAATTATGAGAGCTATGGAACATAATTCTAAAAAAGGAGAAAAATTAAACAGAGTAGATTTTGCTTTCTGAAAAGCAGATCCCTGAAGTTGAGTTAGGTAGTATTCACACTACTCACAAGCAATGATACAGCAGACATTTTCACAGACAAGGTTCATGTTTGTATAGGTTACTTATTTTCTTAGTGTTTACTGACTAAATAGTAAGAATAAACATGTCGAAAGTCATATAGGCTTTTTGATAAGCAGTTTCAGTTTAAAGGCCTTGATATAAAATCACTTATGCTATCAGTTTTCATTTGCTGTCATTGAGCCTTCCCATTCATAGAACAATTTTGTCTTTCTGTGAGCATTTTTTTGTGAGCACAGAGGAGARGGGGTGTGTCTTCTTTGCTGTCCATTTTTCTCTGACACTGCACCACTGGTGTTTTAACATTGAGGTCCTTCAATACTTAGGTAGCCTTGGCTTTTTCATTTTGTTTTTAATTACTGTATTTAGTGCAAATAATCATTCCATTTTATTGCAGTTATTTTGATATAGCAGTATGTGTTGACTGTAGTTCTCTCCTGCTGCTCTGTCTTGCTCTTTTTTCTTCTCCTCTAGCCATTAACAGGAGGGGTTCTGCTTAGGTAAGAGGTTCTTATCTAGCACAGACTCAGTAAACACATGGAAAAGGGTGCAAGGCAAAAAGGGAAAAAAAAAATATTCACAACACAAGTCTTGGGTCTGTTGAAAGGCAAGCACAATCCCCAAAACACAATGAACAAACCCCTTTCATGAGGGATTTCAAGGTAGTTCTGGCATGGTCACACCATCTAGAATTCTTTGTGGTTACCCAGCAGTTCTTTCCATATTGGTTTTCACTACCCTAGCTGAAGATTTAGTCCTGCATAGTTCCTTCTCTTTTTTAGTCTTCTCTTGTTATTTTTCTGCCTCATGAAAGTGAGAAAGAATCTCAACACTCACTGATGAAAGCAAAGAATGGAGTCAAAGCTAGAATCCCCTTATTCTTCCACACTTACAGAATGCTCATTTATTTCAGACAAAGGAAGACCTTCACTCTTTAAGTCTAAAAATCTCTTAGAACAGATTCATCCCTCTYTCTCGCTAGCCTCTCCTTCTCTTAAGTTCTGATGTTTGGGAAAGGAAGTACTTGACCAGTCTTTGTGAGGAAGTAGACAACCTTCATTGAACTCTTGGGGTCGAAAAGCAAGGAAAATAATTGGTGGCAATAGACACCTCACTGTCAATGCATTCAAATTAAACTTGAGCAACAACGCTATGAATTCTAGAAAGAAATCATGAAGAATCAGGGCATACAGGTTGTATAGTTACACACATATATCTGTATGATGCAGGACAGATTTTCTGACAGAGTATTCAGTACATCATAGGCTGTAGCAAGGGATGTAGCAGAGGCTACTAAGTTTTTACCATTTGCATGATGATTCATTTTGCACTGATTAAATGGAGGTCAATCTTCATTATTATTAAATCACCCTCAATTAGCAACTTCCCAAAAGTTCTTTTCTTTTTTTTCACCTTTTCTTATAAAGAATTAGATGTCAGAAGGTCAAAGTACCCATTCAACTTGCTAACCAGTTTGTGATAAGCATTTTGAGAGTAAAACTACAGTAATCACGCATTTGAAGAAA
This sequence comes from Nothoprocta perdicaria, assembly GCF_003342845.1. Taxonomy (NCBI): domain Eukaryota; kingdom Metazoa; phylum Chordata; class Aves; order Tinamiformes; family Tinamidae; genus Nothoprocta; species Nothoprocta perdicaria. The sequence continues at coordinate 2,902,028 of NW_020455866.1, read as the reverse complement.
GTCTTTTCATATTTTTGYCTCCTACAAATACATAATTTTCAGTGACTGAGTCTGACCAAAATGGCTTTAGGAGAATCTGTATGAGGAGTTAGCAAGTTTACAAAGCAATTAAGGTAAGTCTATGGCAACATAACCATATCAGAGGCTCTCAAATTGAGAGCTATGCTATAACTGACAATCTAAAAATCCAAAATAAGATTTTTTTTTTTAACGTTGGTACTAGCTTTAATGATTTGACTTCTATATTTGCAATTTAGTTACAACTTTACCCTAGAGATAAAGTGTAGATTAACCATCCCAATGAGAAAAGGGTATTTTCATGCAAGACACAAATACTTCGATAGCACACGAGACTATGCTCATCACAAGATATTGACATCTTCCTTCCTTCTTACACTACCTCTAAAAACCTACAGGCTACATTTCTGTAATACACAGTGATGCAGTGGAAAACATACTGTATTCTGTCAATCAAAAGAATAAGATTCTCTACTGCTTCATTATGTCTCATCACTTACCTAACTCACAACACCAAAATTCTCCCTCTCTTCCTACCTGAAGGGCTCTGCTGATTCCCAGCATCCTTTTAATGCAAACATTCTGGATTCAGTTCRGGAATGTCAGGCCAAAGAATTGGAAAAAGAACAACCAACCAAAAAACAAACCCAAGACTTTCCCCACTGTAAGACACCATTGTTAGAGTCAAAATAATCTACTATTGAATTAATTACATTTTGCTGTGGGGTGTTTTTTAATATGATTGAAAAATTAACAAAATGCTTTATAATACTTTACAATCATTGTAAACTGCTTTATTAAGCTTAAAGCTATCCTTTAATTCAATCATTTTCTATTTAATTTCTACTCAATAGAATTTAATTACAAAGAATTGCATTACTTTTTAGCATCTGCCTACAGAGCACTGCAATATCACCAGGAGAGGCAGGCAGACTCTGTTTGAAACTAAAGAATTTAGTTGATAATTTGAGTTAGTGACCATTTTTATTCTTTCAAAATGGATTTTAATTTATTACAAGACCACACCTTTAAAAAGCAAATATGCAATTGTGTTGAACAAATCACACAACACAACTTGACAATCACCATCCAAAACTCCCAYGAAGGTGTCTTCTTTTGAAATTGGCCTCAACATGACCAAGTGTTAATATTTTCAAAATTCAAAATGAATTCTACCTATTTAAGAAGTATAATATGAAAAGGAACTGCAAAAACAGTTAACGGATATCAAAAATAAACCTTCTTTTACAGATTTCTCTATTCAGCCAACAATTGCATACCCCTGAGATATTTGCATAGTCCTATCTTTCTATAACTCTTAAAAAGTCTGTCCCTGTGCAAACATAAGAGCTAAAGTTGTTACACTGCAAGAAATTCAGTACTGGTATCCCATCCTCAGATGCTCCTGCAGAATGCCCACAAGAAATTCTACATCAGTGGCTCTCTGGTATAGCAGAACAGTGACTGGCAGGAAGCAACAAGATTCTCAGTGTGTTTTTAAAAGAGCAACTAAGGTGAAGACTACATATATTTACAGGAGAGGAAATTTGTTATGTTGCACTGCTTAAATAACAAACCCTCTCCAGCCCTCAGGTGAGGAAATAGATTCCCCTGTAATCTGTCAATGGAAACATGCATATTTTTCTATAAAGTGGGTGTTCAGTTTACTTAAAAACTAAGTTTAGGGGCTTTATATAAAAATATTAGGTTAAATAGCTTGATTCTTCACTGGAACCTTAAAAAATGGACTTATAATTTAATACAAAGAACATAAATAACCTTAGGATAAGATGTGGAAGAAGTGTGACAATTCTAAATCAAAGAAGTGGCAGGTTGAAAATTTTCTAGCATTATTAATTTGCAAGCAATAGAATATTAACAAGGGATACTCAGGGCCTATAAAAATATTAATGTTCTCTACTAAAGATTTGTGTGTTTTTAGTTGAGAAAGTCTGTTAGATAAATAGACAACTACCTAGCAGTGGTAAATCTATGGATAAAAAAAAAAAAAAAAAAGCCTTCATAATTGACTAGACAGCATTTTGGAAGACAAAAGAGGTGTTCTATCTCTTCATATATTAAATCATAAATTTTAAATAATGTATTGGCATAATCCTATATACACAGTGTTTCTTCTCTTTATATTTTCCTTTCTTGGGATGTTATTTAAAAAAGAAAAAGGGGGTCAGAARGAAAATCAGAAAATCTAAAGAAAAAATTTTCAGTGATTTCTGCCTACTGACATTGGACACTTTGTTGTCTGATGACGATCTACCTGATCTAAATACTAGTACTAAGTAACTTTCAAAGAAACAATTATTTTCAACCAAGAGAAATACTAGAGAGAGAATTCAATACTGGTTATGGAATTACAAGTTGCAGTTTCAAGGCCTTGCAGTTTCAGAGCTTGACCTTCAGACTGTAGGTCTGCAGTTTCAAGGCTAACGGCCTTGGATAGCAATGTTAGCATCTGTAAATTAAAATCATCTCTACATTGAGGACGGAAGACCAACTAACTAATTTACATTGATAAAATAAATYATTGTACTCAACTAAAGATGAAAACTATGTAAGGTTGACCCTATTTACTAAGCATCGTAAATATATCAAGGGATTTACACGTTGTTTATTGCAGGGATGAGGTCCTCTTATGTACACTCTGGTAGGTGGGAGATTCATTTCATTAACTCTGCTAGGAATTACAAACACTAACACTAGTTTTTGGCTTGGCTTCAAACCATGCAGAGTAGTATGTAGCAGGCAGCCACCTGTAGTGGTGATCATGGAAGAAGTAAACACAAAGACATCCATAATGTAGACATAAGACATTCCAGATGAATAAATGCATTTGTCATATTATTTAAGCTACCCATCATCATTCAAGTTCATCATAAATAATGCTCAAGTAGTACATTTTTCTCAGGCTTTAAATCAAAATATTAAAATGCTTTCATCTGCCATCATCCAGACAAGTCAACAAAAATGGGGAGTTCCTCAAGCTCACAACTGAAAAAAGATTTATAGCAGGGATATACAAGCTTGAGTTTGATGCAACCTATTACCAGAAGGCCTAAATCCATTCCATTAATATGTCCATGTGAATAGGCCTTTCTTCCACATTTTTACTTGCAAAAAAMCTCGATATTTTATAAAACTAAGCCGCAATTAGTAACTGCATGTGTTTCCAGTTTAAAATATTTTATTAACAATTCTAACAATTTCAAAGTTCTGTAATTACATGCCCCGGAAAGACTCTAGTTATTAGTTTCCTCAAGAACTCCCAGAGAGCTYTTAGATACATTATTTATGAAAAGATTTTACATTCTTCTTCCTCTACTTAAGCCTGTGGTTATTTCCAAGACTATTTTGAGACAGCTGAAGAACAGAGAGACTTCTCTCAGGTCTCTTAGGAAAAGAATCCTACCTTTTTGGATCCAGCACTTGTACAGCTGCATACAGAATTTACTACTTAGTTTTTTAAAGGTAATGGAAGTGAAGTGTTTTCTGAAAAAAAAGTCCAAATCAGGTATTAATTGGGACCAGATCCAGGGTTGTGTACCCCTATGGGCGGTTCCCTCTTGTTTACACCATCAATCCTTCCATACTATCTTCCAGAACAGCAGCAGTCCTATTTTGGTTATTTGTTGGCCTATGCAGTGAGCACCAATCATTGAGCACGTTGTGCAGTTTGAAACTGCTGCTCAGAGAGCCATTCTTCATCATCTTAGAGATAASGCAGCAAGTACCTCAGCTAAATTTTGATTTTACCTCCCTGAAGCAAGTAAAAGACGATTTTTTTTTCTAAACTATAATGAAGGTTAATGTTAGAGAGTTTTGCCCCCTATTACAACTGATATAAGAGGGTAAGATAATGTAGAAGAGTGGTGCAAGATTTACAGTACGTAGGTAAACTGATTATACATCAAGATAATTTTTAAGTCCACAATCCACAGTGGAGTAAATTTAATCTAGTGTGTAGCGCTTCCTTTCTTAAAAATGACATCAATAGACATCATATATTGGTTAGGCACATAAAGAACCAATGAAGGAAAGTTTAGTGTAGGTGTGCTTGATAAAATAGTAAGTAATAACATTTAAATGAGATATATATGCTTTTAASGGGTGATATTTAGCCACTAGAAAAAGCATATGTCAGGCAGGTTGTTCCATCACTGCAAGAAATATTTCCAAAGTTTTACGGAGGTCAGCTTCAATGAATACAATGGTTCTACCCAAGCCTGTAAATAGAGATCACTGTTTCAAACTTGTCATTTGTCCTGTGTTTGCTTCTTCTTTTTCCAGGTGGTGTTCACAGCTAATGATACTGGTAACTGACATTATACCATTGCCATGGTATAATACATTATAATATTATACATTAGGCAGTGAAACAACGGAATAGAAACTGATATGAACCATGAAATTTTAGATTTGTAAATTAAATTTCCATAAATAATAATTTCTGACTGTAGCAATAGTATTAGCACTTGCAGAACAATATTCATAGTAAAGCATTAGCAGTAACTATTAGGTTACTTATTCACTTTTACTTTCTTTCAACTATTCTTCTGAATAAAAATATTCAGAGAAACACTTGTTTAGAGATGGCAAAAATGGATCAGGGTTGGAACAAATACACTATAATTCTATCATTGAGAGTCTGAGAACAAATCAAAGTCTTCCCTAAGGCTGGTAATTTCCACTCCTTCTGGCATAGAAGTGAACAGATTATATTCAAAAAGTGTCTTATAATAAGAAAAGGTAMAGGAAACGCAAACCACAACTTAACATAATTTGTTTCCCATAGAGATAAAATAGCTTGGGATCACTACTTAAGGTGTCACAAAGTAACAAATCATCTAATCTCCCAGGTCATTATTTGAAGATATGGATGCAAAAGTAGTTTTCAATTGACAGCAAGGTTGAATACCGTTTAAGATGCTACACCTTTGAAWTCCCCCCTTTCTTCCTCTTAATACACCATCAGTGGGAACACTTACAAAGAGTACCATATCCRATACAGAAGTATATACAACAAAAAAATACTTCATTTGTGAATTATCATAGCATTCTGCATTTTTTTGTGAATTACCATAGCATTCTGCAAGTACTTTTGCACTGCAGGTACTTTAAAGTACTAAAATACTAAATATTATTTAATAATACTAAATAATTTTAATACTAGATTTAGTAATACTAAAATACTTCCACACCTGTAAGTTTTAAGCAGTTCTGGAATAAAAAATAAATAAATAAATAAATAAATAAATAAAAAAGGATAACTGATGATTCTTGAGAAAATCAAATCCTTATTTAATGCCAAAAGAAATACAGATGAATCCTTCCACTTTGCATTTCATCCATACCAAAGCAAAACTACTTCTAAAAGAAAGTTAAGTATAGGGAAGAGACATTGGAACACTCAACAGCAAACCTCCCTTGGAAAAGTAGGCAAAAAAWTAGTCATGCAGTCTAGAAAAATCAAAAGTTGAAGACAAAGGCAAAGCACTAATATATAAATACTAATGAAGGGAAAACACTAGTTAACCTAAGGCTTTGATTCAAAAACAGCCTAACCTTATGCAATTATTTTCCAAGTTCCCCTTCCTTTTGCTGTCAGTTAAAGGAATTGAACTCTAGGAAAGATGAGTACTTTGGTTATACACAAAACAAAAATCAACATATGCCCTCCAGAAAACCTCAGAATAAACAAARCAACACAATCTTTAGAACATTATATTTCATAAAAGACAATGATAAAAAAGTACAAACATTTTCATGAACAGTAAAACAAAACAAAAACAAAACCTAAAACTATGATAGTACACAGGAAATTCCCAGCATTTGTTTCAGTGCATTTTTCATTAAGTCTAACTTATATAATCTCTACAGATAAAATAATCTTAAGTACACTTCCTCTGGCTGATATGCAACATGTCATTTTAATATTTTTAAATAACTAGCTCCTTAGTAACCCACTACAAYATAGCATTAGTAAACATAATGATAGAAAAATAGACCTGAAAGAGCCAAAAGGAACATATATTTGCACTATTTTTCAATATAATCTCTGTTTCAAAATGGATTTGTTTCATATCCTACTTAAATTTAAAACTGTAAATTTAAATTTACAGTCGGTGGGCTTAAAAGTGCCTTAGCTTATCAGCTACATTTTACCACCAATGTTTCGGCAACATTTTTACTTGTTAATTTGCAAGACTCAGAATCTTGAAAAATATTTCCTCTATTTTCTCCATCCATATTAACTCTTCCAACAGAAAACATATTTATTTTGCCTTCTTACAAATAGAAAAGCCAATGTGCTTGGCTTTCTATATTTTACAAGAGTTATGAAAATATCAAAAGGAATGTGCACAAGTCTTAGTTCTGCATCTGATTTATTTTGTTTGAAGGCACTGTCTAAGTTAAAATTCGTTACAGGATAGTACCCAATGCAAGCAGGTAGTATAAATATGCTATTTTGGTGTAATTTAAGATGGCAACTTTTAAAATTTCCCAAAGCAATTTTTTTTTTTGGTTAACAGTTGGTTAATATTTCCCAATTTAACAAAAGTCTTTTACCTTCAAGAAAAGTATTAGAATCTCAAAGATAACAACTATATGTCATAACCAATTCACCTGTTTAAGTAACATTTTTAAAAATCACACATGATTAATCACTTATACCTGTAAAGTTATATTAGCTCAGCTACAGCATATTAATGTGCAATACAGGATATATATGTATATACATATATATATGCACTAAAATAAAAACTGCACATTGATTTCACAGATYGCCTTCCATATTCTTAACAAAAGGGCACAAAAGCATGCTTCAGAAAAAGGTACAGACCTACGCTACTGAAAGATGCCTCATAACTGAAGGTGTGAAATTGTAAAATACTGCAAATCAGATATCATTTCAAAATTACATAAGGGATTTGAAAAATAATGCATTACTTCAGTTCTTAAAGAATTGTATTAAGTCTTTTATGAAATAAGACCAATTTTATTTTGAGGATATAATTGTTCATACAGTATATTAACTATTTTGCATTTACCCATATACTCCAGAATATTTTATACATTTAGTTATAGAAAAATATATCAGGACGTAATGAAACCACTTAAGCATGCTTTAGAARGATGTTTTGTTCACTTTATATTCACTTTTTTGTTATTTGCATTACATCATTGCTAAAGCATATTAGATAACTGATAAGATTATCTAATCATTCCAATATAGTTAAAAATATCCCTTACAATCTGCTCTCAACTACTTCAATCAAATCATTACATTTTTTATAAAATACTTGGGATGTCTACAGATAAGCTATAATATTACTTAAGAATGGCTAAGGGCAAAATTTACTGCTGGGATACCAAGAAAAACAACAACTCTGTTTATGGAAAAAAAAAAAGAAAAAAATAAGAAATATACACAGCACCACACTCTTTGTGGCAGTAATTCAGGAGACCAACACACAGCAATGAGTTAAAGTCATCATTCTTTGTCAACACTCTTACAGAACACTACTGATAAACAACTCTTATCACATACTGCTTTCCTTTCTTCATGGGAGCAGAAGTCAGTCTTTGGTTCTTAAAGAGTTGAATTGTGACAAATAGAACAGTGCAGTAGTTCTTGGTCAATATCTTTGCATTAACATAGGAAATAAACAATTCAGTCTATTTCCGTAGTATTCACCAGGGATGTATAAAAATATGAGGAAAAGATAACGTTCAGGAATGGGATACTTTCAGGCAGTATAACAATACAAGCAAACATAAAATTTGAAGATACAGTTTTCACTCTGAGTCAAGGAGAGAGTAATTGCTCACACATTTAACACCACTAAAACAGAGAAACACACAGGGCTTATTCCCAGTAGGTCTGTGCAACCTCAATCTCATTGAAAGTCATTGACTTGAGGATGCTTAGTGCATCATAGAAATATTCAGCACTCCACTAAAATAGGCCCTTACAAACTATATTAAATATATTACAGGTGGAATTTTAAAAAGCACTTGGGACTGGCCTAATTTCAATTCCACTTATGCTGTCATAATCACTGCACTATTTTGACCARCACTCTGTGTTTCTGAAAATTCCACACTGCAAGCATTAGGACTAGATTTTATTAATAGTGTGACTTGAATATTCTTCCAGTGAAGATACATTTTTGGCGCTTCTGATTTTGGAGGAATGAAAGTGCTGTTTACAAGGTGTTTAAAAAGACTAGAGGAGGGGGGGAGGTGAGTGAGAGAGGGGGAGCGAAGGAGGGAAGGGGGGAGGGAAGGAGGGAGGGAAGGATGGGGAGGAGGAGAGAGAGAGAGAGAAAGAGAGAGAGAGAGAGAGAGAGAGTGAGAGAGAGAGAGAGAGAGAGAACACAATACCAAAATACGGTTCACATCCACACCCAGACACATGTTAGGCATTAAAATCCCTGACATGGACACCAGTGGCACACGTGAAAACAGAGTTCCTGTAGATCATAATACACAACCACTACAGGATTTTCTATAATACACATGCAATATGCATATAGATATGATTTAGATGGCAGGCAGCGAATCATAGCATTTTGCTGGCAATAAATAAAATTAAAAGCTTTCTTTCTTGCAAGTTCATAGATGAAACTGATTCTTCTATATAGATATGCAGGAGGCCTAAAGCTCAAAACTAGTATAACAGTTTACAGTCATAGCTGGCCAACAATTAGTACTTCCTTCATTTCACATAAGGTATAACCTCTTTTAAGCATACTAACATTTTACATTTGTTCTTTCATGCTAATAAAAACATTCTTATATAATTCAAACAAAAACACACTCAAATACATACAGCAGCATAAAATATTCAGCAATTTGAAAGCAATGTACACACATTAATTTACATCACATATTTACAAAACACAGTTTAAAAAGGAACAAAAGCATTCATTTAAATATAGGGAGTGGAAGAAGAGAGGGAGTAGTATAAAAAATTCCTGGAAGAACTTCCAGACAAGCTACAGGTCTGTTTCTGTGGTTTTGTTAATTGAGTGGTTAAGACAGAGAACACAGAGAACAAAGGCTTGCAGTAATTTCATGCTGTAAACATCTGAGTGGTAGCTGATGACTTTTCTTTCAGAATAAAATGGTACATACACTACATCATTTTATTTCCCCATCCTAAATATGAATCATCAAATGGTCAAAAGTCACCAATTCTAAGGTGCTACTTTTTCATAGTGTCTTTAGCGTATATTAATAGCTTCCAGTACTAACATTTACTCCAGTAGCGTAGCCTGTCATTTAATTTCCATCAATAGTCCCTAACAGGAGCAAGTTCTGGTATGAGATTTACAGTTATGTTTTTATATAGCCTACTGACAAGTATTTTAGGAGTATATATCAAATTGTTCAATCCATCAATGTACTGACGTTCTCTAGAATACCTCAGAAGTTTGTATCTGTAGAGGGAATTGGAAGGAGAAAACATGAAAAGGATTTGGAAGAAACAGTTTAATTGATGTTATATACAACACTGTTATTTAATTGTGAAATACTGCATGCGTCTCTCAGCACTTAAAAATTAACAAGTTTCCTATACGAGCCAGTTAGTGTTTGCAAGTTTTCTCTAAACACTTCAGTGTTTAAAACCTATACATTTAGATGTGCAAATCTCTTTAACCTTAAGATTTCTACATTTGTAATCACCTTAACTTTAGATGTTTTCACAMAAAAAAATTATCTCCTCAAGTTACCAATATGTACGCTTTAGTTTCTTATGTTTACCTCCTTCTAGGTTACAAGATTTGTGTCATTTTCTATTCATAATCTTAAAATAAAGATGTTCTTAGGAAAAAAAAAAAAAGAGAGAGAACCACTGATAATACAAGCAGTGTTTCTAATGATCTTGAAACATTCACCATAAAGTTTTTATCCTGTGTTACATGTTTTCAGCTTTTGGGTGCATCTCAACTAGTATATTCTCACTGCTATTCTACTTTAAGGCAGCCACTTCAACTGCTTCRTATCTGTGCATAAGAGAGGAATTCAAAAATAAAAGTATCAGATGAATATAGACAGGACTTGTTTCTAAGCAATGAAAGAAATATGAYGGAAGAAACCAATCCTTGAGCTTTGAAATCTCTTTTTACTCAGGCTGTATTGCTTCTTTCTGAAGAACATTTAAATAGACAAACTAGGCGAATCCTTTCAATACTAAAGCCCAAACACAGAATAATATTCTGCTTCACAGGGTATACAGCAACCCTATCTTCTGGTGCATAGACTCAGGTTCTCTCATGGTTAAATAAAGCAATACTGACACAGCCAAACACCAAGCTTTAAGAAAATTATGAGTTTTGCACTAAAGGGGGAGTATGGACAAGTACTGACTGCTTATTTATATGTGTGGAAGATTTATGCAAGACAAAAATCCTTATACCATTAGATCTAATATTTGAATAGTATTGTTTCTCTTACCGTCCTAAAAACTGGACCTCACCCCTGTGATGGTGAGGAATGGATTTGTACTTTCCTAAGTCTCCTTCTGGTCTTGTTACATTGTATCCAGCATAATGAACCCTACAGCATATAATAAAAACATATGCACACAGAATGTTAAAAAGATATTTCTACAAGTTTTAAAAAGTTACAGCAAAAGTAAAAAATACACATCAAATCTTTTAAAGTTGATTATTTGCATTCACTGACATTCTCTTCATAACAAAGTTCCTCTGTTTGAATAAAGAAAAAGGTATTGGTCTTTGATTCTTTTTTGGCAAAGAAAGAAAAATAGATTCCTTTGATTCTTTTTGTCAAAGAAAAAAAACGGACTCCTATCTCCAGAACAGACAAAGCTGGCAAAACTAAAGAAGTGTGCTGCTGAAATTAATCATTTCATATTTAGTGTTTCCTGGTTTAATCTTATGGTACAATAGCATGAGAAATTTTGAAAACAAACAGTTTGCTTTTAAWACTTATCCTTGCAAGAGCTATCCTTTAAAATACATATAGGTATGTCTGTACCTATGTATATATTTATTGCTAAGACTAGACGCCTATGTGAGCTACATATCTAAATATATATTTATATATAGCTCACATAGGTGTCTAGTTTTAACAAGCCAAAAGTTTAACATTTTTTACTGTAAGCAGTTACTAATGTACTATACAGTGAGCTTTATTATCCAACTTTGGATTGTCAGTATAGTCACAGAATTACTTACTGGTCACTACTCTTAAGATATCAAAGATTACTGCTTACTGTACAGTCTTTAAAGTTGTATTTCATAATCTYAGTTGCAGCCCAACTGAAAATGAAAAGCACACAGAGGAAGGAAAACAATGAGCCTAAATATGCTTAATATTATTATAAGATCTTTCTTTAAAAAGGCTGCTAATTATCCACAGGCAAAGAGGAAAGAACATCTTGTAAATAGTATGTTGTAATATTTCTAAGGGAACCCTTTAAAACTTTAAGGCAAAAAAAAAAAAAAAAAAAAAAAAAAAAAAAAAAATTAACACCATCAAGTCGTGGATATCATAGAACAGTATGAAACACAGAAGCGCACAACACTTACCTGTTCCAAAGGTCATCATCTTCTCCACCCCATCCCCAAAAGGCATTTGGAAACCCATTGATCTTCTTGAATTGTTCTACTGTCAGTCCACTTACACCGCCAAAGAACTCATTGTAAGGAAGACTGAAAATGATGGACACATTTTATTTATTATTAGCTGAACCTACATAAGTAAACCTGTCTTTTAAACACTCTTTTCAATAGAACAAAACAAACAGAAAAATCAAACTAAGGACAGGAACAGATGTTGAATGTATTCACAAGGAAAGCTGTTTCATAGATCACTGGCATTAACAAAGACATAAGGAAGCTACATAAAATGTTTGTAGTTCTTTTTGATTCGTATTAAAAGGTAATATTTGGAAGTAGCTCAAATTAGTATAATCACATGAAATAGAAGTTAGCACATAGTTAAGGTGATTGCTTTAGATCTAAAGCTGAATGAAAAGTAAAGCCTACAAGTGGTGTATTTTAACATAAGTAGACTGAAAAAGTTTCTTTTATCGAATTGAAAAATAATAATCAATCTAGTAATTTGAATTCATGCCCATATCCTATAGAACTGTGAAAAATGAAAATACAACCATTTAATAGTACATACTCAATAGCAGTAAAATACATATTATTAAAAAAAAGGAGCATCGTGACTTTCACAAGTTCCTTTTCCAATTAAATAGCTTTTCTGCCAGTACACATATTACTTATTAATGTACACATATTACTTATTAATAAATATTTATTAATTGGTGTTAGCAGCTGGCCAACATGAACAGCTAAGATGGTTAACATTTGATTCCATCTTGGTCATTTAGGAAAGCAGTTTGTTAACAGACCACAGTTCGTTCTTTTTCAAGAAGTTGCCATAGTTGTTTAAATTGATTCTGTTTTGGGGGGGGCGGAAGAAAAAAAATGCAGTTTCATCAAATAAAAGTAACTAAATGTAATTTTCCTGCCTCCAAACCTGGAAATCAACAGGTGTTAGCCCTATCTGCAGAAAATTTAACTATTGCTTAGGTCACAACATTCACTGTGGACACTAAAGGAAGAAACAGCTCCAGAATATGCRTGTGGAGGTGCGGGAAGAAAGGAGGGTAAACAAAAATAGACGACCACTGGCATAGCCATGTAACCTGTGATCTCTGTGAGAAGAGAGGGTTCACTAAAATCTTAACAGCTTTTAGGGAAGGTTGTTGCTAAATTAGTTTTCTATATATCCCTTCCAATGTTTAATTGAGATTGTGGGGATTCTGAGAAAACCAATGGAATTTGAGGTTTTTATGTATGTGAGCATGCAAGGATGCGTACATCAACATGAGTGTTTATGGATTTTAAATGTTTATGTTCATATATGTGAGTATGAACATATACACAAAATCTTTTAAGTTTTGATTGCTAGGTGACAGACAACCTAAGGTCTAAATATGCAGTCACATCTCTAGTGCATAATTCTTGATCTGACAGCATTAAAATTGATCAACTTAACAAATACATATTCAGGACAGCAAATATCCATATGCAGAAAGGAAGAATGATCTGAAACAATTTYGAAAGATTGCTGAGACAGTAGTCACAAAGTATTAAAAAAGCAATTGAAACAATCATTAATGTAAAAGGATAGAAGGTAAATGAACCTGCAGGACCAATAACATTCATCAGATTTCAATACACACTGAATATAAAATATGTAATGGTCTAATCAACAGAGAAATCTTCTGCTTTCTCTGACACAGAAAAAAACAGAACAAATGGTAAATAAATTATAGAACTGTGAGAAAATTAAGGAAGAAACTTTTCCCACTATATTTTGCTACAAATGTCATTTGTTTTCTTATTATCTGCTCACTTTGTCAACAGAAAAGGCTTATATTACCAGAAAAGCTTTCTAATAAAACATTTTTCCCCTCTCTTGACAGAGGGACATAATTTGTTGAGATCATGTTTACTGCTATAAATAGTGGCTCATCCAGTTAAAACAGTGAAAACATTTAATATCTTTAAGTTAGCAATGTCTAAATATAGTCACTAAGCTTAATTCTTCCTCTCCTATGATGATATTCATTCACATAAAGACTATGGTAGCAGGTTGTATTATTGCTTTCATCTCCTGTAGATATCATCACAGATTTCACATACATACTAAGACTGTTTCTGGGTCTTTAAAAAAACAATATGAAAAAAGACTTGTATTTACATGTACATGTACTTGTCCAGCTTTGCTGCAAAGTGACGTGGCATTTCTCCACACCCATAATAATTTCGGTCATTTTCAGGTAAGTGATCCACATCATGGAATATCACGCAGTCCCAAACAACATCCTTCATAGCCTCTTTGAAGCCAACATTAAAGAGCATTGCACGATTAAAAGGTTGTGTACCTGTCTTCAAACAAAAAAGCAAAGGAGAACTTTTAAGAATCTAAAACAAAGAGAAACTATCCCAATAATACAACTATATCATCCATCACATAGAAAAGCATTGAAAAAATGYCTGTTATTACTCTAAAAGAATTTCAGATGCTGTACCAATACTTAAACTCAATTATATATTTATAGCTAACATCATACTAGAACATACTTGCAATTTCCTAGAGATCTATACAGTTTGACTTAAAACTTTATTTCTAATACAAGTTAAATACTCACACTTTCATTTGTTCTTCTTTTCTTCTTCTCTAAGAAGACTTTACTCTAAAAAAGCTATATGATTTACAAGAGATACTGATATAACAAATGCGTTATACAGTATAATTTTTAATAGAAATTAGTAGACTCTCTTCTCTATTTTCTGCATTTTTTTCATTTTGGTCACCTCAAAATATTGTATAAACCGATGAAAGATAAGATCAGTAATTTCTTCTCTGCTTTGTACAGCCAATAAAGGTCCTCAAGGTAACATTCAAAACATCTTAAAAAAAAAAAAAAAAAAAAAAAAGAATGTGTTTTTTTCCTCCATTTCCATGGCTCTTTGCTTCTGCAGAGAGTCTTAGCCAAGATACTAGTGAGTAGCTTTACATCAGGGACATTTCCGTTACCTTTAACTTTGTTAATCAAATAATATATATATATATATATATAAATTAAAGCTATTAATTATATATAATATATATTTATATTAAAGCTATGTCTTTGACTGGATTTAAGTGTGTGCTGTAAAATAGCCTTCTGCAATGATCATTTTCAACTTTATTGCACTTTTTACCATGATAAACCTACAAAGGCATGACAACAGATTTCAGAGCAGTGTAATCAGCTATTAAATGTGAGCTTGCATTCAAAGAAAGGCAGTAGGTTTCCAGCCACAGAGTAATCTAGGGAACAGAGATGAATTTTCCTTTTTCACTCAATGGATTACAGCAGCAGAGAAACAATTTGATAAATTTTGGATTCATCCAAATCTTCATGATAATGTCAAAACTCCCTTACRAAGGAATCTTGAAGAGTCACATTTCAAGTAAACACCATTACCTGTTCAACAACATAGAAGGCAAATTCCAAACGCTGCTTCTGCAACATAGGTATCAGGTGTCGGAAAAAGATTGGAAGATGCTCATGACGATTCCGAAAAGGAATGAGGATTGCCACCTTCAAAATGTTATATATGTTAAGGTATCATATTAACATTTTAAAATTTTAATATTTCAATATAGATTAGGCCACAGAAGACCTATATAGGCTTTTCAACTTTATATTCAAGTTGGCTTAATATTTAACAGCATTTTCACTCCCATTAGGGAAGGAACTTAGAATTTAACTCAAGCAATTACAAGAAAAGGGATGATTTTGAAATGGAAACGAGATAAAATTTTGTTTGTATGCCCATTTGCTTCACATTAAGCAGCATACAAATAAGATAGAACTTTGTAACCTCATGATAAAAGAACAAAGTTCATGATCATTCACGAAAAGTTCACAACATTCTAGTTTAAGTTTTTGTTCAAACTTTAATCTTTTCTTCAGCACACGTAACATGGACTATAGTGCACTGCATTATATAAAACATATTGTAGTAAAGGGTAGAGTGCTTGCAACTATTGCACATATCTACAGGGAAAAAAAAAGTGATCTCACCTTCCATCGTGGCTTACAGTCTTTTGGTTTCCAGTGTCCTCCTGGCTTAATGTCTAAATCTTTTGAAAACACTTCCTGAATTTCATCAAAACTAATTTCACTCATATTCACATTGATAAGGCCTCCTAAATACAGGAAGATATGCTGTATTTACTCATTTCAATTAAGACAACAGATCTAAATCTTTAAGTTATATCATAGGTATATACTTAGGTTTTACAGAATGAATGTTATCATTGTCCCATATAAATCTTGTAAACAAAACACTTATTTCAAAATAATTTGAACTTTGTACCTCTTCCAGAAAAGTGAAAGTCACCTTTTAAGTATAAGTCATTATGAATTCACACCATCTGTGCTAYTGAATTGATAATTAAATTCTTCCTGCCTGCACCTTGACACAAAAGGAGCTGCACTGTCACTGTGACCAACCAACTTCCTCAATCTTAATATTAAATAGCTACACTCCCTTCATTAACAGCCTTCACCTATTAATCCACTAATGTCTGCATCAGACCAGTATATAGCAAGTAACTTCATTTGAGAAATATCATTAATTAGCCCAATGGTAAAAAGTAGTTGATAACAGAGCTATACAGCTATATATCATTGAGTTTATGAATGTGCATAGAGTTAAAACTAAGACAAAAAAAAAAAAAAAAAAAAGATTTATAAGAACTAGTCTAGCCTGAAAAGCAAAAGCAGAGTGAATCATGAAAATTCAGGGAGAAGAACACTCTAATATCTGGTAAACAAAAGCCCTAACTGCCCTTCAGCAGCTACAAACATAAAAATCAAATAAAAATCTTGCAAGAACTATTTGACAGATTTCATAAAATATTCTACTTATTTTATCCTGAAATTCAGAARTCTTTTGGAGAGGCTGAGAATTTTAAAGACATAAAGAAATTACATCCATTTTCTTGCCTGTACCTTTGTGTCCAAGAACTGACTGAACTGACTTAAATTTGGGACCTTTGGAAAACATCTACACTTTTCTAGAATAATGACTGGTTTCAGAAGAAAGTAAAAGACATCACAAGAGCCACTTTAGGTATAGATCTGATTAATAAGGTAGAACTTATTGTCAGTCTAAATATAGAAGGTAATTTAGAAAAGGCTCAAGAGCAACAGAATAAGGGAAAGATATTCTATAAGCAGATTCAAACAACCCACGTTTTCTTAGAAGGAGAAAGAAAACTGGCAGTTCCCAAAAAAGAATATATAAAAATATTCCAGAATAAGCTAATCCTACACTTTTTTTTTTTTTAAAGCATAGTCTATGATCACTGCTGTTTTACCTGAAACTCAATAAAGGTCAATCATCAAGCTTTTGACACACCAGCACAACATTCTATTACATAATACAGCAAAATATATGGCAAAAGAATCAACAAGAAGATGTAGTAGAACTCATCAAAGAAGTTTTCAAAATCAGTAGTATTTCACTGCCAGCTTGAGGGAGGCAGGAGAAGGCATCTCAAGCTTAGCCTTAGTATTTCATTCTTCCTTTCACATCTACTCTATTGCAATTAAAAATAGACTAAAACAAACAAAGAAAGGGAGCAGCATCTGAGGAAGCAAAGATGCAGAAAGTAGTTTGAAAGACAACACTAGCAAAGCTTACTTCTCTGGAAGGTGGTTTTCATTTGTTTCTTTTTTTGTGAATTATGTATAACTAGATCATAATGTCAATTAATATACATTTCTATTACCGATATACTAAAGCAAAATAGARTTGAAAAGCATTCTTCATACCTTGTTATACAGATACGATTTCTACCTCATCAGTGCTCAAAGACACTAATAAAGTTTATTTTTTGTATCTACCAAACTCTTAAACGCATCTCTTTAGTTGTTGATCAAACTTGAAAAAAAGATTTTTGTTTTAAGAAAATAGGGTTATCAACTTAGTGATATGCTTGGTATGATATGGATTTGAATAAATACATTAAATAATTATTTGAATACTAGCTTATACCAAAGGACAGTCCCAAGTTTAAGTCAGGTGCTTGCCTAAAAAAAACAAAGTAATAGTTCTGAAAGGTGTTACAAATATTTTTAGAAACTGTTCCAAGYTTTTTTCCTGTACAGCACAGTAAATAAAGCAGTAAATGTTTGGTTTTAAGTACAACAACTAAAAACGAACATTTTAATATAAAGGATGCTGCCAGATACTAATTAACAATCATTTCTGGAAACACATTTGCACTTATTTACAGAGAGTTATTGATTCTCCTTCTCTAGCTGGAACATTCTGACACCTAATGAGACATTTCAATGTAACTAATTACCTTTGAGATGTATGCTAATGCTGCTATTAGAACTTTCCTTGAAAATATAATATGAAGCCTGAGTGTAAAGTATCTGGAAGAACTCTATTCCATGTATTACTAATACAATGATTTCTTACAAATACAGGATACAAAAAATGTGTTACTTAACCATCCCCTTGCAACCTACAGCTACTCAGACAAACTAATAAAATTACTCAGAGAGAAGGAAAAAAAAGCTCATGAACTCACATGTCAATAGTGCCTCCTAAATAGAATCACTGATTTACCCATGTAACTGCAATTTTATAAAACTTCAACCTAAAAAAATCCCCCAAAAACCAGAGGGGTGGGGGAGACCACCATCAGGAGCCATTTTCCACACAGTCACCTAACACCTCCTGGTCTTGCTGATTTACTTTCTCTAGAAGCTTAAGGGGGACAAATGTTCAGGGTTTCATCAAAAACCTAATTTTCTATACTGGGAAAGGCAGAAAAATGACAAGCTCGCAGGATACGGGAATTTAAACGAAATTTCACAGTTCTTAAGAACATTTCTATTCTCATTTTTATTTTTTTTTGAAACAAGGGTACACTTTGTAGTTCACAGAATCAGAAAAAGTCACAGTAGCTGTCTTCTGGCCACTTTATTAAACCAGGTTAAGATCACTTAATTACACCAAGAAGCTCCTTTTATCTCAACTTTAGCGACACAACACCTGCTTCTAATCTATGTTCCTCTTTCTTTGCGATACTGCTACCTAGGAATGCTGTGATAATACTGCTTTTTAAAAAAATGCACCAAAAGCGTGTCAAAGTGTGTCAATTCCATAATTCAGCATGAAATGCTCTAAGAACTTTCAGAGAAAAGAATTTGAAGTTTAGATTTTGAGCAAACGATTGCCAAAAAAATTAGGGTTACATAATCAAATTTTCATAGCTTGGGATAATGAAGCATTCAAGTTGGAAAATTTAACTTTACATTCTCTTGAAATCCACAACTTTTCACTTTTTATGAAAGTACTACAGAGTTTTAGAACATTTTTACCGCTGTCAATTCTCCCTTCACCATATCATCTTGTTCAGCCTTTTTTATATTGTAGTTTCTCACCAATCTTTGTATTAGGAAAATATATCCCAAACAGTCAATGTTTCCTCAAAACCTCATATATATATGGTAAAATAAAATTCAAAGAATCAGGAGATCATTAGCAAAGAAGTCAAGAAGTAATAATATAAGACTTACAGAATTCTGTTTAGCACTACTGTCCATTCTCATATTTAATTTATTCTTTATTCTGTGTGAAATATTTGCATGGTTTACAACTACACTTCATATAAAGCAATCACATTTTGATTGTTTACTAGATAAAACATTAAGGATAAAACTGGATAAACATTAAGGTCCGTTTAAAACTTACTCATGTAAGGCAATTTTTCTGGACAAGCCTGGTAAGGAGAATAAGTGAAGTTTTCCGGAAGATACATTCTTGTTTGAGCAAGATAGTCACTAGAATTGTTCCCTTCAGGATAATCTTAAAAAAAATAATAAAAAGAATGTAAAAACTTAAGGTATCCACTGATTTTGGTTAGCATCATGCAGATGARTACAAAAAAAAAGTTTAAAATAAAAAAATCCTAACAATATAGCTAAAAAAATACAACATGAAAATAACAATGATTTAAACTCAGATATCTTTGTTACAGCTATGACAAATCTGTTTGTCTAATAAAGTTCAAAAAGAAACTGCAACTATTTTGCCCCAATTAAGTTACAGAGAAGGAGGACTTGATTCTGGATTTTCATAATCAGATTATGCTTTTAAGAATTCCTTTCATAAAGCAGTTTTAAAAATAAAATATGAGATATGCTTACCTGTGCCATTCAGTGTAGTATTTTTGTTAGTGTACAATCTGATCATATGTCCTATTGTTTTCACATTTTCTCTCAACATTATACCGCGAGCTTGCACCATGAAGAGATATGTATTGGCTGATAAAACAAAAAGCAAATTTTGAATTAAAGTGAGATATTGCAAATTAATTTCATATCTATTTATAATGTGTTCAGTATTTATTATTTTGTCTGGATTCATGGCTACTGAACTTCAAATTCTTCCAAGATAAATTTCCATGAAGAGTGAAATCTTTCATCACCAAATATAAAAAAGAATCAAATGGATTCACAGCCACAGGTCTATACAAAAAAAAAAAAAAGAAAAAAAAAGAAAAAAACATATATAAAGCATATATAAAAAGCACATAAAAGCATATATAAAGCACATATGAAACATATATAAAAAATTGTATATGTTTTATATAATACATTTTAATTTCTCTCTACCATGCACAAAGTAACTAACTCCATTCACTTATCAACAAGTAGGTTTTCATGTGTAGACACATCAACTTACCTCTCTTTCATGTATTGCATTTATGTACACAACTTGCATGTAAGACAAAGACATCCAGCAATTTTAGAGTCAAAGCATTGTCCCTTTTGCTAACTTATTAACAAGAATACAATTGTCAGCCAAAATGTACTGCTATTCATTCACTCCCAGAAGCCATTTCATTATACAATTATCATATATCACTGGCAACACTGAATTATTGCTGCTTGATAATTACATGAAAAATATTTATTATTGGTATCAAGGGGAAGAAAATCAACACACTGAGCAATCAAGCAACATACTAATGGCTACAGCACCAAATATGCCTGTATATCTCAGGCATGTACATTAAAAAAAAGAGGAAGGGAAAAAGAGAAAAACAAAACGCTTATGTCTGAGTAAGTAAAAGGCCCAAAGGGATTATCTGTCATTTCAGAAGGATTATCTGTCATTTCAGAACGTCAGTTCAGAAACTTCACTTTTACTATCTTTATCAGATATCCCTGCATCAATGGCATGACACAAATACCTTTGTATCAGTTTGTGTGTTCTCATAGAACAACACAGAAGAGTAGTACTAAGGACAGAGGCATTTCCAGAGAAAAATACGATTACTAATTACTCTACATTATCAAACGATACTACAGATACCCAAAGAGATCCATATACCAACATATCTTTTAAATAATAGTATTTGTAAACCCTGCTTCCTTCTGTCTGCCCTCCCCCTGCTTTTTTTCTTTTTTTTTAAATAATAAATGGAGAGTTCTGCTTGCTCTTGAAGAATACTTTACTCAGAATGCATCATATTTACTCAGAATGCACAGCTGACAATTCTTGGCCAGTATGACTAGTTGTTTTCGCTAATGAGAATTTAAATCTGCATAAGTTACTTAGATGCCAAGATCCTCAAAGTGTCTCAAAATCTCATGTCACTTAAAAAAAAAAAAAAAAAAAAAAAAAAAAGAGTTCTCAGCCTTGAGCTTGAGGGAAGCCTAATGATATGGGCTAATGATAAGATGGAAGCAGACAATCAAAAAAGAAAGATTCTTCCCTGCTCCAAGACAATTCTGAAGCAGAAATCACTTCATGTTCACCACAGAAAATGTGCACAAATACAACATTTTAACTCAATTCACTATCAGGTAGTACTTTGGGGTTCCAATTATTTTCTTAGATTAGTACTCTTCTATTCAAGTTCTGTGTTTCTATGGTATCTGTATTGAATATTTTGGGAAAAATTGTAAAATTCTTGGTCATAGACGAAGATATTTACCCAAAAAACCTTCTCCTTCAGGAACCAACATAGCAGTAAATAGATCTACTACTCAAAAAAAAAAAGTTATTTACCATTAAACAAAGAATTTTAAAATTCAGAGCTTTGATGAAAACATAAATAAGTGGCCTTTCAAATCGGACAGAATTTTCCTAATTAATAAAGGTCTTTTTTTTTTTTTTTTTTTTTTTTTTTTTCTCTCTCCTTTACAAAATGTAGTATTTCTTGATCAGGTATCTTGTTTTCCTTTTTTCCCCCCACATATTATTGCACAGCTCTTTTCTTGAACGTCTCCCTATTGCAAGACTATTTTTTAAATCTGTTTAATGAGCACTGATGTCAGAACCCTTCACATTGGAGATGAATACTGAAAGGCTGTAGGCCATCTTCCCCTTTTAACTAGAGAGCAAAAGCCAAAGTCATTTCTGTTTTTAAGACGGCAGAATGGTTTATAGAAACACAGCATTAATCTAGATACTTCAGGATATACCAAACATTATACTTTGCACTGATTTAACTTGAATTACATTGTGTCCAAATCTATATCACTTACTATTAAGATATAACCTCTTTTTTGTTGCAACAAAGAAATTATTCATTAATGAAACATCGCTTAGRCAACTGAGAAAAAATAATCCTGGAAGCTAGATATAAACTTCTGTAATAGGCAACATAATGAATTTCTAGACAATGAAAGGCAGATTATAATTTTTACAAGAAAATAATTATTTTCAGGTACCTATGATCAGATCATAAACTGCATGGACATGTTATTACTGTGCAAACGTGCTATACTATGCCAAAATTAAGAGCTCTTTCACACATATATTAGATTTGATAATTTGCATCTCCAGGGATTTATGCTTAGACCTGAATCAGACAATCCATAAATCATTGCATCATTTTATTCTTGCTTTCTTTGCATCATAAACAATGCAAAACCATAACTTTAAACTTCTTTAAAAGGATACCATTTTTCTTAACAAGTAAGGTTATTTCTTTTTCATCTATTTTCATGTTCACCAGTCTTTGGAATTTTTCTGGTTGCTACCAAACCATACTGACTGCAAACACTGGACCTGATACACAACCAGGTGTTACCTATTAGACATACCCATAGTCAATCATTATGGAAACCTAGCAGTCAGTGAGGCTTGTGTCCCAGCACTGTACGCAGCATGGTTGAGAGGCAAGATTTATTACAGTAGTTGATGTAAGTAATACATGAAAAACTACTCTAAACACATTATTGTAGTAGTATTAGGAACTTGATACAGTGCACAACTGAGTTAAGATCTTGACAAAAGTACACAAGAAACTTGAGGGGATCACATTGCTGTCCTTAGCTCTCATGAAAAGATTTCCTGTAGCCCAGATCAAAATGAAATTACAAACCTCAATAAAACAGACTTTCTGCAAGAGCATCTCATCTTGCCTTTGTTGAAGGGCAATTTATTCTTGTGAAGAGGAGAAAAATGAGAACACAAGGCCTTTAGGAAAGACAAAGCTAGAAAAGATATTTCTCTAAAAGCGCAGGTGTCATGAAAAGATAATCAGGACCCCAAACCAGACTAAAGTCTGCTGTCACTTCAGGGTAAGAGCTCTTCAAGAGCTCTTCTTGCCAGCAGGAAGATTTAGTCTTAACATTTTTGCAATAAGACATCCTTGAAGTATTTCCCATTCCAACATCTTGTCTGCCTGGATGGTTTGCTTGCCAAGCTACCATGCATCTCTAGCCAAGCACCTAAACATGTCTTTTTTCTATAGTCTCTACAGGGTTTATCCCAATTACTTGAGAGTAATGCAACAGCAATTATGAAAATTACAGATTTTGAAGAAATTGTGCTTTATATCAGAGATCTCCCTGCATAAACATTCTAAGTATCAACACCCTCCTGAGACACGTTTATTGATGCAGCAGAAGTTTCTGATTCCATACATGAGGTCAACATGTCTATAAAACAACAACAGTATAAGGACATATTTGCCTGGTGCATGATCCGGCATTATCAAAGATCTTAGTAAAGTGAAGAAAACAGGGGTACAGACACAAACAAAATGACAGAACATTATTTTTGTATCATCACATTTTATCACGGCATAGCAAATTCAAGTATTTTGCATAAAACTGTATGTCAAGGTAGCTTTTGCAATTCAGTCCTTCTGTGAGTTATTGAGGGCTGCAGCAGACACTGACAGGACTTGTCATAGCAAAATATCCCAGTCTTTTCTTGTTTATGCTCATATTTTCATAAACACATTGCAGCATATAGGAGGAAATAAATAACTGTTAAGAAAGTAACAGCCAGCACCAAGACTAACAGAGGAATAGCAGATGCTTRAGCTGTCACTGAATTGCTTGAGAAGATAATAGCATCAGGCAAAAGTCAAAGACACTACCTTCGTCCTAAAAATAAATTTGGTCTACTGGCATGCTTCTGCCAGCAAAGATGTATGAAAGACGACAGTTTATATGTCACGTAAATAAGGCGTGAGGGTAAAAAGAGACACCCCTGATTCAAGAAACATGCAGACATCCAAACGCACAGTACATAAGGTAAAAGAATGGGAAATTCAGAGCAATATATAAAACACCTGTTAAAACATCTTGAAAGAAATACTATACTGAATGCTTCAAATCCAGATACAGTGTGAGTATCAGCTCATACCTTTACTGGTAATCGATCCAGATCTACATAAGCAGTCATGGAAACATAGCCACATGTTATAGATCAAAAGTCCTGCATTTAAGTACTATTAAAACTCATTAAGACAAAGCACATTACAGCATTAAGGGATCATCCTGTATTTCAGAGGACACTGTTAAAAATACCAGGTGGATCATTTTTCTATAGCAAGTTGTTAATAGCTTTCTGTGTTGGACTGAAAGACAGTGGGGAAAAAAGTGCATTAATTCTTAAAATATCTTTTAAAAAGCCTTGCAGTCTTTCATAACAGGTAACACATTGTTATTCACCTGAAGACTATTTACAACTTTATTAAAGCAAAAATCTAGCATTAATCCAATTTTCAGATTAATCTACATTAGATATTCAAGATAATAATAGGAGTATATCAAGAATAAAATTTTTTTGCAACACTTAATTTATCATTACTCAACTTCAGAGTGTGCCAAGCAGTGTTATAGAGAAACTTTCTAACATATCATGGTATATATGCGTATCATCAAAAGCGAAGTCAAAACAGCATGCTATTCACTTAGAAGCAATCAACATAAAAAATATAATAGAATTTTTGAAATGATACAGTACATTACAAATTGGATCAATGACTAGCATGCTGATGACCATAAAGAAGAAGATAGGATTGAGATTATTTTAACTAATTAATGACAAAAGCATTAAATTAATGAGATTACAAACTAAAACTAGGTTGTAGAAATATTCAGATACCAAAGAAGATGAGAAGAGGTGGCTTGGGAAGTATAAATTTAATAAAAAAAAAAATATCTTTCGGAGTACAAAGGCAAATACTATGGCTGGAAAAAAAAACAAAAATCAAWAGGAAGCACAAAAAGAAAACACAACACTTCTAAAGCAATTAGCAAAATAACGTTAGCAACATATTTAAAAAGTGAAAAGGTTATGATCTGGGAACATTAGACATTGATGTTAGGAAAAAAATTATAGAAAGCTAACATAGTGGATGTTTAGTAAAGAATCTGAGGGCACTAAAATATTAAGTGTAAGAAAAGCGTTATCCAAAAATAGGCTTTCCTAAATGACTCCTCCAAAATACATATCTACTATTCAATGCCCATTTTCATAGGATGACTGCAAAGCAATTCAAACAACATATCTTAAAACTGACGTGGATTCAAACTAGTTAACAAAAAGATGACAACTAGTAATTGCAAGTGGGAAATCATCTCACGTGGACTTTTTTAGTACAAGTCCCACACGTATCTCTTATCTCAAGGTTATACTATATTATTCTCAGCAGCACAAAAGTTATAAATATACTACTGGCAGAGTTCATACATGGAAAATTAATTGAATGTTACAAAACTGTTCAGATCAAATATCTACAGACAGTCAAAATCATATAGTAGATCTGAAGATCTACTATATCTACTAGATCTCCTACAAAATCACCCAAAGATGTCTTCTAAAACATCACCCCCGATTTAGTAATTTCAAATATCTTCCACAACTACAGGATAAGGTCTTTGCTCTGCAAAACACAGACCCATTAAACAACTTTGCAATGAGAAAGATTAACCAAAGTAACGCGAGATTGCTAGAAGTTAGCTCCTGTTCACAGAGAACATAGTTAAAAACATAGATGTATTCACCACTTAGATTTGTTGTTAGACAGAAGTTATTAAAGTATACAAAAAAGTAGTAAGAAATTGTATGGAAATCTTTGACTTTATGTCTTGTTCTTGAATATTTAATACCAATTTTGCACTACTAATAGTTAAACAATCTAAATTCGTTTCATGGATATGGTGAGACTGTATTTGCATCTGCATACATATGCCTCCATGAGTAGAAAATATATTAGAAAGATATGTATCACTTCATCAAAATCAAATATAAGAATGACATATATTTTTAATAGGGTTCACTGATATAGTGCAGGTAAACCAACCCATATTAGACAAAAGAGTGGTTTTCAAAAATATTCTGTTACTAGTGGATTTCTTCAATATTCCACAAAACACCTAGAGACTCACTGCCACCAAAGAACACTCCTAATAGATAAGCCCTTTTGAAGACTGCAAGGGTTAAATATTGAATAAGTATCAGTTCACTGCTTATCAGAGCCAATAAAAGAGCAGAAAGGGGAAATTCTGTTAATCAAGTTTCCATTTATGGAAAAAAAACTTCTTTTTCTAGCAATATTTTAAAGTAAGATGCATGATCTAAATCTTGCATG
This sequence comes from Nothoprocta perdicaria, assembly GCF_003342845.1. Taxonomy (NCBI): domain Eukaryota; kingdom Metazoa; phylum Chordata; class Aves; order Tinamiformes; family Tinamidae; genus Nothoprocta; species Nothoprocta perdicaria. The sequence goes on along the minus strand of NW_020455866.1, from coordinate 2,875,520 downwards.
TATGCACAGTATCTGTAAATCAAATATTGCAAGTAATATTATAAACTAAATGGAGGAGAAAAAGAAAACCAACAAACAAACAAACAAAAAACAGCAAAACAGACACACACATCCCAAAGTGAAGGCAAAGGGCAGACCACAAAACGAAACTAATCATTGAGGATATAAAAGATGYTCCTTCCTGACTGGGAGCAAGACCGCAGAATGAGCATTTCCATGAAATCCTATGCAGGTAGGATTATAACTAAGAACGACATATATATGTATATATATTATATAAAGAACTCTAACTAGTATGACTAATAAATAAGTATACCTAAGATGTTAAGAAAAGCATCTATCAGATGGAGATAGAAGCAAGTAATTCAGAAAGAAATATGCAAGCCTAGTCAAAGCTTATTTCTTGGTGAAAGAAAAGCATGAATGATAGAATTACAACAATTTATTCACACTGAAAAAAATTGATTTGCTCAGTCTTAAGCATAGATGACTGATGGGAGAGGAGACCATTTTTGCTGTCTTTGACTATGCAGCAGAATGTACACAAATGATGAATATGGACCCTTTTGGGAGATACACAGTGAAGACACAAGGTAATGCACACAAGGTAATGCACACAAGGTAATGCACACAGCGTACGAAATGGGAAATCCCAACTACACACTACGAAAAACAAACAAACAAACAAAAAACAATCATCAAACAGTTGACCAGAGAGACTTCAAAATCTCCATTCTTGGAAATATTAAAAAAACTCAACTGAACATGGCCCTAAGCAATCTGATCTAATAAGATCTGCTTTCAGCAGGGKTTGGATCATGACTTCCAGAGGTCCCTTTTGATTTAAATTACTCTGTGATGAAACAGAGATCTTTAGAAATATCACTGATCTGTCACACTGCCAGGAACGAAGAGTATTAGCACAAAGGCCGCTGTCATATTTACGGGCTTAGCATCTGGACAGACAGCATCTGGACACAGTCGTCACCCTTTACCTTGGTGACAGAATTTCCCTCTTTCCTCCATTTCTGCTCAAGTCCCTCCCCATGGAAGAACACCAAATTTACCAACTCATGATCTGAAACACCAACGGATATGCATCAAATCTCACTTGGCCTTCAGTTATTTACAAAGGAACCCTCATCAGYGACAGAATGTTCTACACCCTCTGAAATATCTCGTATCCTCCATTCTCAAGAAAAATCCTGGCTTAATCAGAAGCTAACCACAGGTGCCTCTTGGTTGTCACAGGAAAGGTAAAAGGATTTTTTAAGAGGCAAAGAAGACAGAAAATAGCAGAGTAGCTGTTTTTCTCCTCAGATTCATTCCATTGCTGAGGATTTTTGGTTATTGATATTAAAAACAGACTGCATCTTCCCTGGTCACGACAGATTCTTGTGAGGCTGTCATGTTCAAGACGGCCCAATTAGACTGCAGGTGATTACAATACAGAGAACTCCAAGGTGCTCCTGTAGCCAGTCTGATAAATGTTTCCTGGTAAATGATGGAGTCAGGAATAACTCCAATGACTAAGAGACAAGTTTCTGTCTCCTGTGTCTAAGACACATAATCCAATATGATTTCAGCTATGATGCTGACAGAAGAGAGGAGAAGCAAAGTCAGAAAAAAATTCTCCCAAAACACCCAGCTCATTTGCAGTGAAGTAAGAGCAATTTCTGTATGCTGTCTCTTGGTCACTATGGCCATGTTACTCTGCTCAAGTCTTCTCATCTCAGGTTCCTTTCAATGACCTAAACTTGAAGCTAAGTATTTGTTTTGAATAATAGCCAGCCTTAGACAGTGACTACTCAAGTCCTTTTATTAGTACCATGCTGAGACAGAATCTATCGGTATCGAAGATTCTGTTCTCAGTTAACTCCTTTGGTCTCAACTGCAGCATATATAGATATCTGCAACTTCAATACAGTTTCAGAATGGCAGATCATCTACATAGCTTAGTTCAAAAACAGCACATGCAGTTCACATCTCTTCACATTCCACTTATCAGTGAAGGAGCACCAAATGAAGTCTCGTCAGAAAAGTGGTATTTGAYAGAAATGTCATATATTATCCCATTTCATAGAATGGATAAGACTTCTATATGATTGTCCCATGCAAATATTTAAGATTTTTAAACATTTAAAACATTAGAAAATCATTTATTTTTCTATGCTATTCTTCCAAGTCTTGCTGCAAAACATCCCTCCAATTGAAAAAGTGGAGAAAAGAATAGGAACATATTTTTCTTTTCTAATTAACAGTTAGAAGTTCTATCTGTTTCAGTGTTTGAACTTCTTTGACTACCAAAAAAACAGGGTGGGGGGCAGAGAGGGGGAGATGGAGGTAGAACAAGTTGACAGGTTTAGATTTCCAGTGGAAGATTTTCCTATTTCCCTTTCCTTCAATACTTGCTATATTCCTTCCCTCAGTAAAACCAGCACAGAGTGGTAACACTCTGAACTAGATCTGGGAAGTAACAGAATAATCCCCAGTGTTACCAGGTTTTGATTTATTTAAGCTGGATGAGTGCACAGTACAGCCACGTACAGAGTCCGGGCAGCACACTTCAAAACAGTAGCTGGGAAGGGATGAAATCTCGCGAACAGATACAACTGCTGAAGATTTTTATATTGTAAGACTACGACTTGAATATTTTAAGTGCGGTATATATGCCCAAGATGAGAAAAGAGACCAGTTTCAGTGAATATGATTTTTTATTAGGGTTGATCCAACCTACGTGAAATAACCTACTGTAAAAGGCTACCGTTGTAACTTTTATTGTCACTACTGTAGTATACACTAAAGGTGTGTACAGCTGACTTCATTTCACTGGTACACTCATTTTTCATAAGAAAATGAGGAGATAGCCAAAGACCAGTAGCTTAGTATCAAGATGAAGTCTGGAAAGAAGTTAGATGCTCCTACACTAACAGGCTAAAGAACAAGCCTCAATCATTAGTGGACATATTTCTAAGTCTCAAGTACCAAGCTAAGAAAACACTTTCAAATGGTGCTAAAGTAATTTATACCTCAACTCTTTATATTATGCAAGATGTTAACAGTCTTGCTTACTTATTGAAGAAGTGAAAATGCAGTTTGCTTCCTAAATCACACACCAACTGATTTTATTTAAAGTCTATTACACTGCATGAGTGCTTCACAGAACCAAAATGTCTAAATGGACACTGGTAGCATCAATACTTATTTTAAAAAAGACTAGTTTACATCCTCTGCAGTGGGAAAACATCATCAGGCAGGAAATTCAAGAACTCAAATCCATGACATATATCCTAGTCATTTTTTATATTTATGTGAACTGTAACAATTGTTGATGGGCGCATCAGTATTGTATGAAAGTACTGTATGTAAATGCAGGAGAAGTCATTACATAGAAGGTTTTATAAGCCTGGTAAAAGAATATGAACAAGAGGACACTAAACAGCAAGAAAACACCAGTGTGCATGAAGCTATGAACCACAGAGATTCATCTACCTCATCAGTGTGGATATTTTCTAGTAATCACTGCAAAGAAGAGTTTTAAACACTGCAGAAGTAAGTTGAGACAGCATTTCTGGTATCTGAGAAAGATCTCACCAGTAAGCAGATAGTATCAACATTCCCTAAAAAAAAAAAAAAAAAAAGAAAATGCGTAACCTGGCCAAAGACATGAAACAGTGCCATATCACAGCAACATACAGAATACCTCCTGCCTTATTTCAAAGGTAACATTAACCAAGCGCTGAAAGTATCATTCATGAGAAACTGTCTCATGTTTTCCCAGAAACAACTTCAGAAGAACAAACTAGGAAAACAGCAGACATTATTTTTTTGTTAGCCTGACCTGGACTTGTACAGCTATTCTGGTTAACATTTCCAATACAAACCATTTCTTCCCCCACTGAAGTGCTACTTAGGGAAGTGCAAGTTAACTAACTGTAAAACCTGTGGCAGCAATCCTACTGACGAGAGGAAATGACAACAATTTAAACTGTCTCTTGAATTATGTTCACACGTGTTCTATTACCAAAGCAATCACTAATGATTTGAAAGGTGCATTTAGGCGATTCCAGTGGGCAACTCCACAGCTTCTTTCTAGTTTCAGCCATTAATTTATAACACAAAGAAGTAGCAAGGAGGTGGGTTTTGATTTTTTTTTTCTTGGCCTCCCTTTTCCGGCCTGAGAAACCAGACTTCACTCACCTACCTAGCAGCACTGGGCAGCTGAACCTTCCAGAGCGCGGGCAGAGCCCGGGTGCGAGCTGAACACGAGGCATCCGCGGGGAGGTGCGAGGGGGAAGGAGACGGGCGAGAAGGAGAGCTCGCTTCTCCCGGCACTGCGCCAGCCCTTCCCACACGGCTCCCCGCACAGCATCCCGCCGTGACAGAGTGGAGAGCGCCCAGGCCGCCGCGCCCGGGCGCGGCCGTTGTGACCGTTGGGCCGCGCGCCCCCTGCCCATCTCCCCCTTCCCACCAGCCGCCAAGGGGTCTGCTCCCGACTCACCGATCCCGGGGGCCACATAGATGAAGTAGAGGCAGGACGAGGAGAAGGAGAAGAAGAAGATGAAGGCGAGCATGGAGCGGTTGGAGACCCGCAGCGCCCTGCGCAACAGTGACATCCTTCCTGCCGGCCTCCCTCCGGGCCGGCCCGGCCCGCGACCGCCGCTCTCAACCGCGGCGAGCCGCGGCGGCGCTTTCCACAGGGCGCCGGCGAGCTCCTCCCATGGACCGCGCGGCGCACACGGGGCTCCCGCTCGCCCTCCCGCCGCCTCCCCGCGAGCGGCGGTGGCCGCGGCGCGCGGAGACCCTTCCCCAGCGCGCGGGCGGCGGCGAGGGGCGCCTAGCGCCGCCGCGGGGCCCGGGCACGGCTCTCGCTGCCGCTCCTCATGCCGCCGGCCGCCCGCTCTGCCGCCTCCCCGCGAGCGGCGGCTGCAGCATCCCCGCTGCCACCGGCGGGAGGAGCGGGAAAGTCACCTCCGCGCCGCCGCTGCCGGCCTCTCCGGCACGGCGGGCAGCGCGCTGCYCCCGCGCCGCCCCGCCCCGCAGAGCCCCGGCGACTGCGGCGGTTGGGCGCGTGCGCGAGCACCGGTGCGGCGGCGAACTGCAGAGCTGCTGCGGCGGGCGCGCGCGCCCGCGCCGCCGGCGGGGGCCGGGGGACTCGCGGCGGGACGCTCCGGGCCAATGGGAGGCCAGAGCGAAGCGAGCCCGCTCTCCCCATTGGCTGCCGCCCTGGAGCAGCGCGCAGCCCCGGCGCGCGCACGGGGGGGCTCGGCGGCCGCGCGCATGGGGTCTCTGAGGGTCCTCGCGGGCCTCACTGGGCGAGGGGCGGGAAGAGCCGTTGGGAGGGAGGTGGCGGCCGTTGGAGKAGAGGGCGGGGGCGCTGCCCCTGTTCCCTCGGGCCCTGGGACGGGGGTGCTCTCGCTGAGCTCCCGTCGCCCCCGCATTTTGTCCCCCGGGCAGGGGCCGTCGGGCCTCCAAGGGCAGCTACGGCGGCCGTCGTCGGTGCTGCCCCGTGCCAGTCGCTGTCTGAAGTCGTGCACTGGAGCTGCCTCTGTCCCGGGGCAAAGGGAGCCGGCGCTGTCCGAGCTGAGCGCCCTCCTTCCCCCGGGAGCAGCTCTCCAGCGCACGGAGAGGGAACGTTCTCAGAGGACTTGGCTGCACTTGCTCTTTTAAAGCTACTGCGTTCCAGTGTGTGTTCTGGATACCCAAGGGTCTAACCCCGAGCCCGTTTCACACATGTYGTGTTTTAGAGGCCTGCAGTGCCAGCCTTGCCTAAAGCGACGATCCCCCCTCCTCTGCTTCAGCAGCCCACCCGTGGCTGCYACCGAGTTGCTGGGAGATGGGGCCTGCAGCCTCCCCGTTCCTCCACTGCTGCYGCCTGTGGCAGATGTGTGTCCCAGTCAGGACGTGCCCGGGTGTTCCGCAATGTCGCCGAGTCCTGTGGCAGGAGCACTTGCGTCTGTTATGAAAATGCCTTGCATTTATCCCAAGTAAAGAGAGAATACAGAATTGCCCCCCTTCTCATTCTACAATTTCTTCTCAGTCACCATACTTGCAGTATGGATTTTATGTAGCAGGCCTTGTTCATGAGCTCCTTTTATTTTAGTATTAATTAAGCGGGACAAATACTTTTGTTCACTCAGCAGACCTTGGTTAGGTAGCATCATCCTKTAGGCTACAGGCAATGACCTTATCTTCACTTCAGTAACAGGCAAACAGCCTCTGCTCTGCAAGCTGCGTTTCAGTATGTTCATTATCATAAGCATGATAAGGTTAAGTCAATTAAATAATTGAACATCAGAGCTAAAAATATGGATTTGTTGCTTAATCAGTGAAGTAATACAAATAATGAAAGTAATGTCAAACCCAAAAGTTGTCATAAAAAATATTTGAAATGGTTTAGTTAAATAAGGAACTACTCTACTGTCCTCCAGCATAGCTGCTTGTTGAAAAGGAGTATTTTGAACAGTGCATAAGGCAGGGTAGAATATAGTACATAAAGTAACAATCTCTAGCCACACAGGAACTTACTGATTGTCACTTTGATACAGCACATGGACACAACTAGTTGCATATGGACAACCACCGCCCCTCAAAGTAAAATTCATTTTTYATGTGATACAGTGTTATTACAGAGTCTACAAACTTACCTACAGCTGAGGCCATAAAACTTCTAAAGAGGCAGAAATGCTCCTACAAGTAACTTTTTCTTCAATGTTTTTAAAAGGACTGCATCCCTTGCTAAGCCAATCTAGACCCAAATCTGCTTTCAGCAGCTCCAGTTGACAGTCAACTTTTGCACTGTRATCTCTTTCTGGTGGCAAGAATTTACTAAGGTTATTTAATTGGTATCCATGTTCTTTAAAATTGTGGCAGTGGAGCTTTGTGACAGTTTGTTGCCAATAATGGGCTCAATTAGAGGCCATAGAATCAGTAAATTGAAATATCAATTGTCTTTAATTACTTTTTTGATTATATATGTATACACACACACATCTTATATATACATATACATATACATGTATATACATGTATATGTATATGTATATGTATATATATGTATGTGTGTACATGTATATGTATGTGTATACATGTATATGTATATATGTATATATGTATGTGTGTATATGGAGATACACTACATAGAAATATAGTTCTAGCGGTTTTTTTCCCTCATTTTTCATGCTATGAAGTGCATGAACCACTGGCCCTATCTCCTAAAACTCCTGCCGCTGTAAGGTAAATGCCTGTTACTTTTCATTTATGTATGACTATAGGATTCAAAGGGCTGTGTAAGCYAAAGTTAAGTAGATACTATGTTTTGAAGACCCTAAGCATCAAGTTAAGCATTACCAAGAACTAACGCAAAAAGGCATTGCATCATGATGCATACCATTTTATTTTCTGGAGAGAAACATGTTGCAAATTTTTAACAAGAAAGCTTCTTTTCCTTAATTAAAATAATTATTAAAAATAATTTGAAGATAGAAGTAGAGCTATTGCTATTATTATTGTCTATTGTAGCAGTAGAGAGGAACCTAACAATGCAGCAACAATGCAGAAACATTTTTGCAAATGATCTGTCATGGAAATCCAAMCTTGTGTGGACAGAGAAATCCACATACATCTTCATTGCAGAACAGTGGTAACACTGAGCAAAATTTGAGCAATTTTGACTGAAAGATCTGGATGAAAAAAACTCAGACAGTGAAGTGCCTCGTATCCTTACAATGGGAAGCCTGCTGATAGAATAAAGGATCTCAGCTGCTCTAAGCAACAAAAACAAGCCTGAAKTTGAGTTATTTTCAGTGAAATAAAAAGAACAAAAGGATTTTTGATTGTTTTATTGAGAACATTTCAATCAAATGATGCTTGTTTTTTTTTTCTGGTTTAGGTAAAAGTTAGCTTTTTTTACAAGGCTAGAAAACACATATAAGTCACAATGAGTTGGAGGAATTGCTTTGACTTGGAGAGGGAGAGAGAATGTTACGTTGGCTTTGTCTTTTTCTTACAAAACTTAAAGCTAGGAGGAAAGGAGGGAAGTTTTATTTAAACTGCCACACCACTGTTACCTTATACCACCATCCTCCCGGTTTCTCTAAACGCAGCAAAACAGATGTGCCATTATCTGATGCGGAGCCATTGCTTGCTGATTATCACACATTGTCTCTCTCTCTCTCTCTCTTTTTATTTAAACTGCCACACCACTGTTACCTTATACCACCATCCTCCCGGTTTCTCTAAACGCAGCAAAACAGATGTGCCATTATCTGATGCGGAGCCATTGCTTGCTGATTATCACACATTGTCTCTCTCTCTCTCTCTCTCTCCCCAGGACTGGCATGGGTGCATTCTTCATTCTCAGTGCCATGCCTGTAAAATCCTGTGAAGTCTGTAACACATAATTTTGATTGTTTAAATGCATAGAAATCTCTATACAACTCTCAAAATAATACAACTCTCAAAATAAATAAATAAATAAACAAATAAATCCAACAGGACAGTGCAACTCCACTATACGCATGGTAGTATTTACAGGGGAGCATAGTGCAAGATTTCTTTTGAGATCTATTCCCCTGTAGTTTCATATGAGGCTTCATCTCTGTGGCCGTGCTAAAGGAGTTCCCATCCTTCTCATCAGCTTTTCTGCTTTTTCCCATTCTTGACTGGCACAAGTGTGAATAAGAGTGCTGTAATAACAAAAGCAGGATCAGGTTAAGAAAAGTAACAAACAAACAAACAAATGAGTCATTTTAAATAGAGGAAAARGGAGGGGTTTAATTTTCCTTGTCAGTGATTTTTATGATCCATTTGACAGATTGAAACCACAAACAATTTTATCTTTGTAATTGTAGATATAGCGTGCGGTGAGACAACAGACTAGAATAAATGCCAGAAGAGTCTAAGGGAAAGAAAAGTGTCTTAAGCTAGTATAATCATCTACCGTGGAAACTAATCCTGACAAAAGTAATCACTGAAGCTGTGCCAGTTTCCACTAGCCAAGGAGTTAGAAGGYGATATTCTGCTTATATCATCTGTCACAGCCAAGGGTTACAATAATGTGTGCAAGAATGTGTGTGGAGCATCCAGTTTTACATCAAGAAACACTAATTTAAAATCTCCATTTTGTTTTCCAGGTCACTTGCAACTGTATAAAAACATACATGTTSTTTCCTGCTATTCATACCCTGTCTATGAATCAAATATATTCCTTAACTATAACTTACARGTTATTTATTACTTTCAATGTAACAAGCCCTGTCGTTCCACTAGTTAATATTAATATACACATTGGTAAATCGTGTTTTTACTTGGCTTCTTCCATCTTCTGACTGTTAAGGCACAAAGACTATGTGAATTTCCTGCAACATCTCCACCATTTACCTCTTTGAAACTCTTGTTGTCAAYAATCCCAGCTTTGTTTCAAGAGGCTTTTTCCAAAAACACCAAGGTAAACTCCTCARATAAACACAAGTAATTTCTCCTGTTGAATCTCCAGTTATTAAATCTTCCCTAATACTTTTGCATTCTTGTCACAATGGCTTTCCCACAACTGCAACACCTATTTTCCAAACAACCTTTGTGAACAGCAAACAAGCCAGGGACCCTGTAATTCCCAGACAAACTCTGTAGTCAGAGGCAAATATACATGGCCAGTTTTCACTTGTAGTCAGAGGCAAATATACCTGGCCAGTTTTCACCTTACAACAGGGAGTTGTCTGAAATCTTCCCTGTGCCTTGGCTTACTTTTTTTTTTTTTTTTTTTTTTTTCTTTTTCCCCCGCCATTACTGTTTTAGGTTTTTCCCCTCTTCTGTTTTCCTAAATGGTAATAATACAAGGCAATAAACAAGCCTTTATGAGCCCGCTCAAGAACTGAGTATTTTCATTATTAATTCTACTTGTAGCAGCTGAATAGTTATTTTGATTCTGTTGTGTTTGTTTGTTTGTTTTTAGATACCTTTATTTGGTTTAGTTGGAGTTAGCAGTTTATTTACTTTTTATTAACACTATGGTATGTAGCATAGGAGGACCTTGTACAATAATTGATAAGTTACCTTCTTGCAAGGTCAACAAGGCAATTCTATTTCAAGTCTATTTTAACCCAAACATTTTGGTTAAAAATCTCAATTTTACATTCACAATAACCTACCTGATAATTCCAAGAAAATACACAGTCTGTGTTAGATGATGTTAATTAAGATGTTTAAAGATATAAATCTTTTTTTTTTTTTTTTTTTTTTTTTTTTTTCAGGGCGATTTAAAAAGCAATCTAGCAAGGAAAGCTAACGTTTCTAGTTGTGGCACCCTGACACTTAAAACTCACACAGATACTGAGAACAAGAATAATGTAATCAAGGTTGCGATCATGTGATCATGATCTACGTGAATTATAATCTCATTAAATTAAATGTAAATGTGAAAGGATTATGAAAATGTATTAAGTCTTTCTGGTAATATAACTTTATACTTGAAGCTTATTTTGATAATCATCTTTCAGTTCTCTATTCAAAAGTAAGTTTTTAAGTTTACTGCAGTTGCTACTGTAGGAGAATACTATGCAAAAAAAAAAAAAAGGTCTTCTGAACCAGTTTTCTTTCATAGACACAAGATAATAATAAAATAACAGATATAATCTTGTATGCCATATTTCCAACATCCCTCTGTTATGTTTCCTAGGCTCTGATATTTTACAGAATCATTTTATTTTATCTTTGATTAAAGCAGGAGATGAATATTAGGCTCAAGTTTATGTATTAATTACTAATTTAGAAAAGAGTATCTCGATAGAGTGTCCTTTTCTAATCTAGCTAAACTTGAATCCATATGTTACTAGCAATGCCTATTCTAGAGCTAAACCACGGAACTCCATTCACAGTCTCATACAGAAGTGGGAGGAAAATTTATCTTTCATGAAGATGTTCACCTTAGGATTAGGTGTTTTTTCAACAGTACTAATAACCAAAAATAAAATCATTCCAATCAATTATAGTCAAGAATATGAAGACATATTTGCATCGAGTTTCACTTTTAAAATGTTCATATTAAAAGTTAAAAAGTTGTTTCCACTAAGGTTATTTACTGACAGTTATACATCCATATCTATATATATCAATAACTATAAAGTTACTAAATTCATCAAAAGKTTTTTTTYYTTTTTTTTCCTTTTTTTTGTTTAAGTTTTAAACTCAGCAAATAAAATATTTCTAATAAAAAAACGTGTGGGAAATTTTCTGACAACAGAAGATGATGAAAGCGAAAACACTGGAACATACCACCTGCTATGAAAATATTGTTGGAAAATGTACCTGAACTTCAGAATGCAATTTCACTGGATTTCTATCCATATATCCCTTATTTTAGAGAAGTGCCTAACAGTAAGCATTCTCTTAGACATTTTTTTTTGGCAGGAGGAAGACGAGTGGGGAGAGGTAGATGTCTTTTACTGATATTAGTGAAAGAGACATTTGTATAATTATATGGAGGGATAATCCCACCAGCTATTCTGAGGCTTTCTTTCAAAATGAACAGAGAAAGAAAAATGTAGTGTAGCTGCTATGGGTTCTTCTGATGTTGTAAAGAGTCTCAGTTAATTGTACTGCGAGATAATGCTTAATCGGTATCAGATGTATACAAAATATCCAGAAACACAAATTAGTGTTGGAAAATATTTATCTGAACTAGTGCATTCACTGCTTATTAAAAGGACTGCTCTTAATATAAGGATTAGCATCACGAGACTGGAGAATTTATAAACTTTTCTATATCATATAAAAATAATACACTGTAGCATAGTGTCTTATTGCAGAGAAAAGAAGTATCTTTCTCTAGATCACATACAGATTCCTTTTAAATGGTACATGCACAGTGCTTTGAAACCTACCTCAGAAGGATAACTTGGAAGTAAAAACTGTTATTACTGTAAAAGGAGGGACTGATAAGGGAGATTGATAAAACAGTAGCCTTACTATTCAGATATCATAGTAATTATTTACCTGCAACCTGTACAGGTAGGAAATACTTGCAAAAGAAGATGCAATTACTAATAAGAATGAACAATATTTTTTTTGCAGAAATTAAAATATAAATGGCCTAAATTATTAAGAGTAGAATTAGCCCAAAACCTTGAGGTTCCATTAAAGTCAGAATAACAGTTGCACATTGAGACCTTCTGAAAGAGGAGTGTGGCTGAGGAATCAGCAGGGCATACTGCAGGCTACGCTTACATTCTTGGCCTGCTTCCCTAACCTCACTTTTAAAGATGAGTTTCAAGTCTTAAAACTCACAGTACTAAACAACATTGTGCAGTCTGGCTATTTGTCACTGTAGTAGTTCAACAAATTAATAGAAGGTTTTGAAAGCTTTTGCCTTGCTTATTTTTAATGGTTAAAATCTTATCCTCAGAGATGCAATTCCTTGCAAATATAAATAGAAACAACCTGGTCTCATTCTACTGCTTTCTTGGGGAAAAAAAAAGGCTATCAGAATTTGTTAAACAGACTTTGGGGGATAGAGTGTTAGTCTTTAAAGCCTGATAAAGCATCTCATTTAGAAATCAAGCAAATCATTCATAACTTTAGCAAAGTTTACAGCTAGTACAATTCCAGTGCTTTGTTCCATACCTGTTTTATTTAATTTTTCAGATAGTATTTAAATAGCCTAAACTTTCTTAAGAGATGAAGCAATGCAGCTCTCCTCAGGAAAACTCTGTGAACTGAAAACTTAAATAACAAAGCCTAAAGTTTTCCTAACTGAAGCTTAATGATTGCTGATTATGCTAAACAAAAGGCAGTGCTAAAAATGAATACATTCCTTCTCAAGAATAAAATCTTATTAAGGAAGACTTTCATGTACTAACAGGTAGAGCTGGTGATACTATTGTTGTTACTCCTTGTCCTTCCTATTACAAAAAAATTCCATTTATTTGCTTATAATTTAGGTAAACATTGATTTGATAAAATAGATTTTTTYTGTGCAAGTATCTTTCCTGTGTTGAACTTTCCCCAAAACTAGGAAAAAAGAGTTCTCAGATTAAAAGGAAGAAAACAAAATCCCCAAACTCATTGACTGTCTTCTTGTGCTAAAGAGAAAAACAAAACAAACCATAAAAACAGTAAGACATTTTAGGTGTAATTTAGTCTATAGGTTGCAAGAGAAATAATGGTAATGATGGCAGTTTACATGATCTTTTTCCTCAGTCACTTTTTTTTTTTCCCTCTATGTGGACATATTCCTACATATGGCCAAATAGTAAACCTTTGAAAAAAATAGAGTTGATTTCTTAGAAATTAGCAAGTGAAATTCTAAAGATGCTGCCCACACTAAGCCTGTGCCAGCTTCTCAGCTTCAAAAAACGATGAGATAAYCATGTTTGACAAAAAACAAAACAAACAAACCAAAAAAAAGGATTCTAACAGTATTGCAATTACTCTTAATTACTCTTTGGGCAAGTGAGACATTCTAGCAGGGAAGAATGCCTAATACATTACACTCAATACAGTAAATATACTTAACTTTTGAGAGTCTAGGAAGAGTTATATGTATATGTAAGAGTTACATATCTGGTGAACATTCCATACACCCTAAGTGGAAAAGCACACAAGAAATATTTTATTTGATCATACTTAAGTCCAAATTTTAAATTTTGAATCATAATTCTGGCATATTCTTGTTAGAGTTAATTAGAACTCCTTATTTCTATGGGTAGCATTCTGTGCAGAACATTTCTAGGCAYGTTTGACCTCTTACAGATCAGTGGCTGTCTGTTGCATCATGCCCTGAGATCTCCTATCCAGCCTGTAGGCCATGGCATCAATCAAGAGCCAAAATAGCTTTTGGCATATTTTTCAGCAACCTGATATCTCATCTAAGATCGAGATAATAAGATCCTTTAGGAGGTAGGAACACCTGATGAAAAGAAGAAAAGAGTAAAATTGAACAATCTTGTTTCAAAATGTTTCCCATCAGGAAAGAAGATACCTGTGAAAGAGGAAGGGAGAACTTAGGGAGAAAAAGAAAGAAAAAAAAAAAAGTAAAATATGGATGCCTTAATGGCATCGCTTGTACATATTTCTGTAGTTTGCAATACAAATAAATACAGCATATTCCTGCAGAGCATATGGGTAAATAAGCATATGGGTAAATAAGATATCATTTGTCTTTCAATCTGTGGATATAAACTGAGTTGTTACATTGACTTTTTACATCTATAGCACATAATCAGCAAAAAAAAACCATAAATAAACCTAAATTACTGATGAACTGTGTGCTCTATCACCCTAGTTAAGAGGAAAGCATGCCCATTTCTCCAGAACGCTAAAAGCCAGAATTTATTTTGTGATGAATAACCAATGTGAAACTAGCAGCCTGCCTCTGTTACCTTATAATATCTAGGTCAACAGGAGAGAGAGACACAAGTATTTAAATTATAGATTATTTTCATGCACCATGAATTGATACAAATGATATTGCTATCATTTGCCTCTTTGAGGAGAAAGGTAATGAAGGTTAATGTTTCTTGTTTTATATATCTGAAATACCTTAAATATTCAAGTTAGCAATAAATGATGAGCCTTCAGGATTTTTTTTTTTTTTCCTTTTTTTTTTTTTTAATATCAACTCACTGTAGAGCCCAGATAATTTCTTTAAATATTAACAAATTTATCTTTTAGGTTTGATTTTGACATCTGTCATTTTTACACTTCTCACATAGAAACCTATGCAACATCACACTATTTGGAAAGACAGATCCAGAGGGACCTGGACAGGCTGGTGAGTTGGGCAGAGAGGAACCTCATGAGGTTCAATAAGGACAAGTGCAGGGTCCTGCACCTGGGGAGGAATAACCCCAGGCAYCAGTACAGATTAGGGGTBGACCTGMTGGAAAGCASCTCCACRGAGAGGGACCTGGGAGTCCTGGTTGACACTAAGTTAACCATGAGTSAGCAGTGTGCCCTCGTGGCCAAGGAGGCCAATGGGATCCTGGCCTGCATCAGGAGGAGTGTTGCCAGCAGGTCAAGGGAGGTGATTCTGCCCCTCTACTCAGCTCTGATTAGGCCTCACCTGGAGTACTATGTGCAGTTCTGGGCTCCCCAGTATAAGAGGGACGTGGAGCTTCTCGAGAGGGTCCAGAGAAGAGCAACTAGGATGATTAAGGGACTGGAACATCTCTTGTATGAAGAGAGGCTGAGTGAGCTGGGCCTGTTTTCTCTGGAGAAGAGAAGGCTCAGAGGGGATATGATTAATATGTATAAGTTCAGGAAGGGAGAATGCAGGGAGGAAGGGGACAGGCTTTTTTCACTGGTGGCCAGCGATAGGACGAGGGGTAATGGCCATAAGCTGGAGCACAGGAAGTTTCGTCTCCAGGTGAGGAGCAACTTCTTTACTGTTAGGGTGACAGAGCCGTGGAACAGGCTGCCCAGGGAGCTTGTGGAGTCTCCTTCTCTGGAGGTCTTCAAAACCCGCCTGGATGCCGCCCTGTGCCACATGTTCTAGGTGTGCCTGCTTGAGCAGGAAGGTTGGACTAGATGATCTCTAGAGGTCCCTTCCAACCTTGAATATTCTGTGATTCTGTGATTCCGTGTGACTGATGCCAGAATGAAAGGAAATGAAAACAGGTCAAAATTAATTGTACATGTAATAGCTGAGAAAGGCTGTATCCTGTCTGGAGTATGTCAGAAGGGCAGTCCTGCAAAAACAATGAAGATTCTTCTGTGATCACTTTCTCTTCTTCTGATTCCCATCACCTCTATTGATTACTTTCAGGTGGTCTTTCCCACACCATCACACCATCATCGCCATATCACAGTGCCAGTTCTCTAAGGATACTTTATTTGCCACATATAACTTTTGCATTTCATTTCCATCTTGTGTGCTTCCTGGAAAAGGACACTGATTTCACGGTCGAAATTCATACTTAATAACCTCCACAAACTCTTTAATAGACTACAAGTGACTAAAGCATAAAAGATACACTGAAAGAATTTTATGGGAGTTTTTTGCAACAAGCACCATCTGTTAATGACCCAAGAAAAAATGTCATCTAGATCTCACATACTAATGATCACTTAAAGCTAGATAACTCATTTTAATTAGCTTTGCAAGAACAGAAATGCCAGCTCTTTACAATGAATTAGAAATATGTTGTTCTTAGCAATAAACCAACTTAAAAATTAACTGTAAATTTTCAACAGCAGACAATTGACCTGAAAATTTGAAGTATCTACTTGCTATCTGTCCAATAGCCTTCTACTGTCTTTTTATTTTCCTCCTTTTTCATACACTTTCTCCATGGAACCCAAATCCTCAAAATTAAAACAGTTAAAATGTTATGGATAAATCACCATTAAAAACTGCAGGGAACATTCATTTTTTAAATAACATACATCCAATTACTTCTTTTAAAATATCAGATATATGGTTTGGAAGATTAAACTCCATTGAAATATCTTCTTCGATGTAGGATAGGAAGTCATTTAACCTGTATTAAAAAGGAGTGATATACCTTGTCTCATTAATTGATAAAGAATTCTATTGTAATAGTCACTTGCATAAGCAATGTAGAAAACAGAATTGTCCTGAAAAAATATTTAAGACAAAACCTATATTATTGGCTTCAATTAAAAAAAAAAAGTATCATATTCCAAATGTCTAGACTTTACTTTTCCTCTGTTTAAAAGAATGAAGACTCTACTGTCTTGATTTCTTTAAAATTCCTTCTACATCAGACAACTTCTCAGATTTTTCCAGCAAAGTTCTATTACTCATGAAGACAACAAAATTTTCAACAGCAGAAAAGTAGGCAAAAGAACATTATCACTATTTTATGGATAGATTAATCAGAGCAGAAATAAAATATTTCTCTCTTTTTGGGGAAATCACATTTCCACAAAATAGACCAAAATCAGCGCCATTTTTTTTTTATTTTGAAGCCAGTGCTACCTGCTCAAAAAGTATATTGCTCTTAATAGCTGCAAACTCTGTACTTGTTGTTGTTGTCGTTCTTTTTCCAAATGAAATACATAAAACTACCCAAATACAGAAAATTATGATTAATTCTATTAGTATTTTTCTGGATTTTAAAATTCCTATTTTGTCTGACTTATTTAGAAGGAAAGTAGTATTACAAGCAAATCTACTTTACACATATCTGGTATACTTCTGAAAGAGATGACAATTTTTTCTGTGAAACTTTCTGTATGTTTCAGTTGACTAAATAAGAATTTGCTTCAGCCATAAAAAAGGTACAGATAATCTGTTAGTTGAAATTCAGTAAGTTATTCAATCATATGTGGGATCCACAGCGATAAGATCTAGACAGATTTATTGGCAGATTCATTGAAGCGAAGAGTATTTAAAGTTTGTGTTGGTACTAGAGATGGAACTAATTAATGGTTCTACTAATTGCAGCATTTTTGCAAAATTTTGTTGTTAAATGAAGTTTACAAGAGATTTTTTTTTTTTTTTTTTTTTTTTTTGAAAATGTTCAGGAGATTTTCTAAATGATCTGTTTTCATCACTTTATTGAATGAATAATAAAAATGTTTATTAGCATATTTAAGGTATACATTTAGAAAACTCTTCTGTATAAAGTTTACAAGAGATTTTTTTTTTTTTTTTTTTTTTTGTAACAATGCTTTACTTTAGCTCCAGGTCCTTTAAAATTATAATCCAATGGATGTAATAGAACTACAAATTGACACATCAGTTCTGATGGAGAAGTTAATGAACAGGACAAACAAAGGTTATTATCTGTAAAAGGCAAATGCAATGTGTTCCACTGTCACAGAATAACAAAAAATTGAAGAAATTCTGTGATTTTAAGGCACAGTGCCATATGTATTAATTACATTTCTTGTCTAGAGAGTTAACCTGGGCCTTTGCTCATGCATTGTCCTTAACCTAGCCTCTACCAGGCAAAGAAAAGCTTCTGATCTGCACTACCTGGTTTCCTTGGGTTTATAATTTTGAATGTTGCTTATGCTCAAAGTGAAGAATTTATCCAGAGCCAACAGTCCTTCACAATGACCCAGCAAATCCTTCATGTTCAGGAACCCTCAAAATGCTCAAAACATGAGTGGATAATTTTCTTGAACAGCTTGGAAGACTTGTGAAATCGGGAACCTGAAAGAGCTACTTAGATTAACTCTGTAACGGAAAGATAATACCACCATTTCCCAAATGTGAAGGGAATCAGATAACTTTCCTATCCTGTGAACAGTCTATGAAGACCAAGAACACTTTCTCAATCATTTTGTAGCCTTCTTGTAAATTAAAGCATCTTCTGCTAAGGAGAATAAACAAGATAAAAGACTTTGTCAGCTAAGACTTTAAAAAATTTCTACAAAACTATTGCACCAAAAAAAAAAAAAAAAGCCACACTGGTTACACAATTAGGGTATTAAGAAAATTAGGTTTTGTTCTTGTTCTGCTGAAGGAAGAACAAATTTAGGTTCTGTACAAAGATAAATCCCCACTCTTTTTTTAGTTCTTACCTCATTCACAAGAGTAAAACACAGCGAAAAGCAGTAAAAACAACTTCCGAAATAAAGTGAATATTTACTCACTGGAAGAGCAGTACTTTTCTGCCTACTTTGGAATGAGAATGAGATTCTACTTCCCAGTTGGCASAATACTGCCTTACTTTGGTCAGGTTTAAGCTTACAATCAGTGAACAATTAAGAAAAAACCACAAGATGGCTTTTGTTGATTGCTATGTGAACAAGCATTTGCTGATGTATTATGCAGGAAAAAAATAAACAAAAAAAAAAAAACAATTCAGGTCAAAGATTAATTAGCTCTAGCCTTTAAACAGAACAGGAATTATTTTCTCATTTTTGTCCGGTAAAGGGAATATGGCATATTTTAAATCAGTCACAGTGCAGAGTCCTAAAAGCAATTATATATGCACATCTGCCTATAAGAAGCTTAAATATATAGTGACTTCTGATCATGATAGATGACTAGATCATAAGCCATGCCCCACCTTTTCCTTTTAACAGGCAGTAGCAGTTCATTGCCAAAGAAGACTTTCAATAAAAAACAATTCTAACTGAAGAAGATTTCTAATTTACTATATTATTTCTTCTTCAATAAAGAAGCCTTTATTTAGGTTTCTGTGAATTTCCTTACTATCTTAATAACACTCCAGCCATTAAATCATCAGGGACAATTCTTTTAGCCCAGAGAAGGCAGACATGAAAGAATTATTTCTAGAAAGAAAAGTTTTTTTTTTTCCTTTTTGCAAATGTCCTCTTCCTCTCTCCAGCTCCTTCTATTTTGTTCTGCTCAGCCTCATCCTGTTCATTTTTTTATGTTTTTACTGAGGAGCAAGGGGATGGCTTAGGCTATTTTATAACCAGTGATTCACAGTCTTTTATGCTTCCTGATAAGTCATCCGACTGTGATAAGTGCTTGTTATTAGTGATGTATTACATATGACATACACAACAACACACAACAGAGTCACCTGAATTGACCTTAGTTGTTAGTTCATAATTCCCTTTTAATGAGAGTCAGAATTCAAAAATTCATTCAAATATGTAATAAATTCAGTGCYTCCTTCCAGGTTCAGTGATATTATAGTTTATGTCTGAAGGGGCTCTTTTAATCACTTGCGTGAAGGAGAAGATTATATGAGTTAGATTTGTCTAGCCTCATCYAATATCCTCATCCAATGTGAAAGTAGCAGAAGAGGGAAAGAAACGTAGTGAAGCAGAAGTTATTTCTTAGTCTGCAGTATTTGTTAATATTTTGATTCATTTTTGTTCTCAGCCAGTGAAACAGAATATACTTTGTTTTACAAACTTTCTTGTTGCATAAATCTCTCTTTCTGAAATTTACTTACACTTTATATATAACCTCTGGGCCAGTTTCTTTTTTCCTATCGATCTTGCACGAGAGAGCTCCATTAATTTCTACAGAATTACTCCCAAAGTCAAACGAAAGAAGAAAGCATCTTCTCTTCATTCTGTCTGCATTAGAGTGCAGAGAGCAAGTTGCAGCTCCACTTCTCCTTTTGTCCTGTGGGCTCTTAGGGAAACATCTGCTAAAGTTTTGAGGTAGATACCAGAAATATCATTGCAACTTATTTTAAATAGGAATTATGGAGCAATTCAAAACATAGAGGTGTATGGAGTATTACTTGTACTAGTGATTTTATACTTTTTTTTTTTTTTTTTTTTTTTTTTTTTTTTTTTTTTTTTTTTTTTTTATTCCAGGGAAGGCAGGGACATCATGTTGAGAATAATTCATTCTAATTACCAAAACAGAGAAAAAAACCTTAACTGTATTGCACCCACAGTACATCAAAGAACAATACTTTTCACTTCAAGTTTGGTTCTCATCACTGAGAGATGGTTCTCATCATTGGTTAAAGGCAATGCAAAACCTAGTTCTATTATCACATATGAGGGAAGTCTGTAAGCTCTTGTAACTCTGTTCAAGCAATTGACTCTCTGGTATTGACTCTATCTAAATGCTGCAGGTTTGCACAAAAGATTGCTCTCAGTCATTATATCAAAATGAAACATGTTCACTTCTGACTCACTTTGGACCCCACAATTCTTAAATGAAACTAGATTGACTGGAAATTAAAATACAGAGAAATAAACTTTATTTGTGGAGTTTTAACATATTGCATGTTCTCCAACCATAATTCAGCTAAAAAGAAAAATGCTAAGAAGGCATCATATTGGGGCAAGTGGAAAGAGAAAATACAAGACAGAAATTAAACTGTAGATTGACAGGGAGACCCTGACAGAAACTGTAGCCACAGAAAGCCTGTCCTTTAACAAACATCGAATTGATCAAGGAAAAACAAAACAAAACAATCACCATGAACATGGCTCAAGTCATGGAAGAGAAAGTGTGGGGAGAAACTTTCTAGGGTCTGACACTGAATTATTGATTATTAGGGTTATTTTGCAAGTCTTCATGTGCTGGTTGAATTTAATAAAAACAAATGTCTTCTAAGAAGATTCAATCATGGCATTGTACTTGAAAAGGGAACTAGAGTGACACACGTAATTGTTTCAGACTGTTTGAGATGATGACTAACTTCCCTGAAATGCCTGCATGCCAATGCATGCAGCATGGGGAATAACCAGGAGGAACTGGAGGTGTGTTTGTGGTTCCAGCATCATGATCTCATCGCAATTACAGAGATGTAGCGGGAGAGCTCACATGACTGGAGTGCTGTCATGTGAATTGGAAAGCTACATGCTTTTAAGAAGGACGGGCTGGGAAGGCGAGGTGGACTAGTTGCTTTTTATGTAAGAGAGTAACTGAAGTGCATGGTGCTCAGCCTAGGGGTGGATGACGAGTGACTTGAGAGCATATGGGTAAGGATTAAAGGGCAGATTAACCTGGCAGACACTGTGGTATGTGTTTGCTACAGGCCACCTGACCAGGATGAGGAAGTTGATGAGGCCTCTACAGACAGTTAGAAGTGACCTCATGGTCACAGGCTGTGGTTGTTATGGGGAACTTCAACCATCTTCAGCTGGAAAGATGGAAACTGTATCAACTGGAAAGACAACATGTTGGGCATAAACAGTCTTGGAGGTACGTGCAGAGCACTGATGATAACTTTTTGACACAGGTTGTGGAGGAGCCAGTGAGGAGAGGTGGGCAACTGGGCCTGGTACTGATAAATAGAGAGKGACTTATTGGGGGATGTGCAGGTAGGAGGTAGCCTCGGCTGCAGCAATCATGAGTTGGTGGAGTTCAGGATCCAACAAAGAAGAAGCAAGGCTGTAAGTAGCCTTGCAACCATAGACTTCAGGAGGGCCAATTTTGGCCTCTTCTCTGACCTTAGAAGAATCCCATGGGCTAGGGCTTTAAAAGGAAGCGGGGCCCAAGAGAGCTGGTTAGCTTTTGAGTAGTACTTCTTCCAAGCTCAAGATCAATGCAACCTCTACAACTAATAAGTCAGGCAGTGGGGGCAGGAGGCCTGCGTAGATCAACAAGGAGCTCTTGGCAAATCTCAGAAGAAGGCAGTATACAGAATGTGGAAGAAAAGACAGGTCCCTTGGGAGGAATATAGAAATGTTGTCAGGGAATGCAGTGGTGTGACAAGGAAGGCTAAGGTGCATTTGGAATTAAATCTGGCAAGGGATGTCAAAGATACAAGAGCTTCTTCAAATATATCAATGGCAAATGGAAGATTAAGGAAAATGGGGTGGATGCCCTTGCTACAGAAGACACAGGAAAAGCTGAGTTACTGAATGCCTTCTTTGCTTTAGTGTTTACCAAGAGCAGCCCTCGGAAATCTCAGACCCTAGGTGCAGGGAGCTTAGAAATGTAGGGAGCTTAGCATAAGTAAGTGACGTGGCGTAAGACGTGATTTAGCATAAGGCATGGCGTTCAGAAGATCTTGCGATGTTACAGAAAGAGACAGGAGAGACACACCACACAAGCAGAACTAGCTGCACCACATTAAGGTAATGAATACAGCATAGACCTCTGATTGGAGCATTAGGAAACTTCCATGTCAGCACAAGGTATATAGGTAAAACGGCATTCAGCATATCACCACATTGGTGTCAGTGTCTGATGTCCCTGGGATAGGATGGTCCCAGTTCCCTGAATTCCGGAGCAGTTGGGGGCAGCCGGTGCACTGGACAGCAGCAACACCTAGGGACAAGAGAAGAAACCAGCAGAGAGGGAGACTTGAACTGGGTAGAGGAAGATKGGGTCAGAGAGCACKTAGGGAAACTTACTACCCACAGATCCATGCTCCCTGATRGGATGCACCCCAGAGCACTGCATGAGCTGGTGGATGTTATAGCTAAGCTGCTCTCCATCATCTTGAAAAGATCCTGGAGAATGGGGGAGGTGCCTGAGGACACCCCAGAAGGCTGCGCCGCCATCCAGAGGGACCTGGACAGACTGGGCAACTGGACAGTGAGAAACTTCATGAAGTTCAACAAGGGCAACAGGATGCTGCACTTGGGGAGGAATAACCCCAGACACCAGTACAGGCTGGAGACTGACCTTGTGGAGAGCCGCTCTGCAGAGAGAGATCTGGGAGTCGTGGTGGACAATAAGTTGGCTATGAGGCAGCAGTGTGCCCTGGTGGCCAAGAAGGCCAACGGGATCCTRGGGTGCATTAAAAACAGCGTTTCCAGCAGGTGGAGGGAGGTGATYRATCCCCTCTACTCAGCCCTGGTAAGGTCACATTTGGAGTACTGTGTCCAGTTCTGGGCTCCCCAGTACAAGAGGGATGTGGAGCTGCTGGAGAGAGTCCAGCGCAGGGCTACCAGGATGATCAGAGGCCCGGAACATCTGCCCTATGAGCAAAGGCTGAGAGAGCTGGGCCTGTTCAGCCTGGAGAAGAGAAGGCTGAGGGGGATCTAATCAGTGTCTATAAATACCTCAAAGGAGGGAGGGCTGGCCTCCTTTGGTGGTGGTCAGCGACAAGACTAGAGGAAATAGCAACAAACTGAAGCATCAAAAGTTGCAATCTAGGCTTTGTACACTCACAATCAGTCCACTTCGTTCCAGCGGGACACTAAAAAGAACAAAAATAAACCCACATATCATGCCAACACCACACTGCCAACTTAGTGTACATATTAACAGGAAGTTGCAGGTTCTATTCTGTTCTCTGCATATTTCAATATCTGTAATACATATCTATCTGAAAGGGAAAAAGAAAAAAAAAACRGCAAACAAAACCAAAACTTATACGCTCAGAATAATTAAGGAAGATAATCTATGAAACTGTCTTCTCTAACAAGTGTTTCAATTCCATGTGCTAACCACCAATATCAACACTTAGTGAATTTAAGTCATGTTCCCTTTTTGGGAAAAATAAGTGTTGAGTTAGAGTTAGAGTTAAAAAGCCAAATCTTTGTGACTGTCAAAGATCTGTCAGGTTTCACACGTTGAGAGAAATATCACATTGACTATGCTCTCACATTCTTCTACCACCACCATCTCTGTATGCAGCACACTGCAGGTTGCAGCCTCTCTTCTGCTTTCACGTAGCAAGAAGAGGCCCTGTAATCTCTCTGAACATCTGTGCCAGTTAACACAGGCTAATCCGTTTAAATTGCAAGAAGTGGAGTAATGTACATCCAATATAGTGCAGAAAAGATTGGCACTCAAATGGGCCGAACAGTCACACTGTCTAGGGCAGCCTTTCACATGCTGTCCCTTATCACATCTGGACACCTAGGCTCAGAATGAGTATGCTTACATTTTGAGAAATAAATATGTTAAGAAGTCCAAAAGTGTGTGGTCATTTGGAAGTAAGGGTTGTGTATTTATGAGAGTTTCTTTATCTGTATATCTCAGAAAAGGGAACCAGAAAAACCCATGGCATTATTCCAGAAACAGTATATAGAATTTTTCCTCACTCCAGCTGTCATGGATGATTATTTGCTATAGATTAATTCCGCAAAGGACACTGTACTGATTGGATGTATTTACAAACATCATTTCTGTTTACAACATTTCTTGCCATAAAGTATTATGGTTATCAGCACAATACTGAGTATTTTGATCACYATAATGCCAACCTATACAAGAATTAGATGAGTAATTTAGCAAAACATCATGGTCAACTTCAGCTCCATGTCGATGTTTATACACTTTTACTCTATTTAATTTCTTCATGCTTTATTATTCAAATGAATATCCTAGAGAAGCTGAGCAGTGCATGCCAATAGCCAGCTGAACATTTTTTTTTCAGAGTTTGTAAGCAAATTGGGCTTTTCTAGAGAAAAATATATTTGGTAATCAGTGTGTAGCAAGCATTAAAAAGAACTTTAAGAGTATTCTTTATTTCTTCTCAGTTTCGAGGTCATAGAACACAGTGGGAAACAATTTGCACACCTGCTACCAATTTCAATTTTAGACTTGAAGAACAGAAACTTATTCCAGAGTGTTTTTGCTGAAAACCGAAGGGAACTTCCCATCCTCACCTTTAATGAAAAATATATTTTTTTTTCCTGAAAGTCTGTCAGAACCAACCCATACTGCCAGACACTGACATTTTCTGACGTTTTCTGTAGGTGGTTCCCTTGTAAGCAATGTCCACATGGAGTGAATCAAACCAAACATTAAAATATAAACAATGCCAACATATTCCTTCCAGACTTGCAGTTTACATTCAATTTTCTCTGTTTCTGTCTATTCACTTGTAAATTCTTTGTTTCTCATATATTTCAGTGTCCATTGTTGTCACTTAGGACATGAATAAGGATGACAAATTTATTTTTTTGTTCATTGACTATACATGATGTTTTCTACTTGAGGCATATATTCTCCAACATTGCTTTAAGTGATATTGAATATGATTATTCTCAATGCCCCTGCATACCTCATGAAAGAGAAGAACATTGCTTCTAGCGGTAGTAGAGGGTATAAACCCACATTTTGACTGCTCCAGTCATGTGCTAGTAGACCCTAAAAACATTAAGTCCCTAGTGCTAAGTGTGCAGTGAGATCACTTGTAACCTGAGTATGCCTCAAGGCACCAAAATCTTTTCATTGCCAAGGATCTGGGATCTTGATGTGAGAATGAGAATCAGAAACTGACAGTTTCTCCAAGTATTTTATACCATCGGGTTTCACAAAGTGTTTCCAGATACATAACTAGAAAATGCTGAGCAGACAAGATGGTGATGGTAGTGCTAGTCACTAGACCATCCTGGAGCACAAACCACAGGACTGCAAATACGAGTACCACCCTTAGTGACTAACAACAACTCAACACCTTGAACAACAGACCTTTAAGAGTTTGAGATTTCTCATAATGAGAAATTCATTTCTCATTACTCATAAGAGTAATGATGCAGTAGCAGAATTATCAAAAGTCTTTTGAGATCTGGAGCAGAAAACACAGTTTGTCTATTTAGAAAGTTACCATATGCAATCTAGATGCTGTACACACATTGTGAGTATCAGATGCTTGCCAGAGATTACAAGCTCCAGAGCAAAGTCCTAAACCAAAAAATGTTCACAGCTCTGTCAGGTCAACTTCTATGTTCCAATCTGTAAAGCAATCTAATATAGGTGTATAGCTCCATGCTTCAGAGTTTGAATGATAGTGTAGAATTAATTGAAATTATGAGAAACTGTCCTAGGAATAAGAAACAAACCCTCAGGATTTTATCACTCCAGCTTGTTTTCCTAAGCTTTAAAAATTTAACCCCAGTTCATCTTCATTATGCCACAAGTATTTCATGCATAGGAATCAGCAAAGGCCACTACCTATTCTTTTCCCTATACTTCAATAAGCATGCAATGTATTTGCACAGTTTTCAGTTAGAAAAACACATTTCAATTCTTTTTAGACATATATGAGTCTTTATACATATATTCCTGGAGCTCTGGCTAACTTTTGCTCAGAAAGAAGATACAGAGCAAATTCTCACATTCCATTCCTCCTGTATATCTACATAGTCCATCTCATATTGGAATTGCTGCCTTTCTTTTTGAGCTGTACTGATTATTTCAGAAAGAAAGCTTCTACATTAACTTATGAATGAGTTACAAGGTCAGCTGAAATATTTCTAACTAACAAAAATAAAGAGAACTGTAAGAGCTAAATGGCGTCATTTGGCCATTTTAATGAAAATTGAGACATTCTAGTGAGTATAGATTTATGAAGGAGTTAGTTCCTGCAGCAGGGCTGCAGTGTTCCTGGTTAGCTTTTGTTTCTTGTTTCTTGTCCTCATGCTATGGTGTCAGACCCATTTTTGAAGCGGGGAGAGGAGAATGATGAAAGGTATGGAAAGCAGCTAGAATCCTAATACAGATCTAGCTTTGAAACAAGCTTCAAACCAAAAGCTCATGTGCTTAAATTCGAGCTTCTTTTTCTGGATTTTCAGTTTTCTGATAGTGAAGTCAGGATAGGTTGTACATTTGCCTGAATAAACTAACCTTGATTTCAGAGAGGTAAAAGTAAACCACTTCAGAATAATACTGAAGTTGTGGCAAATCTCTTAAGCAATTATTTTCTTTATTAAAATCATTTATATCATACTAGTCATTTCTTTACGCTTTCTCACTCATGTAATTCAAACTCTTTGCAAGCACAAGTAGCACCTACTTTAGCTCTTCGTAGTATAAAAAGAATATAGAAATATAGAAGTATAAAGAGAATAAAAAGAAGTACATTAGAAAGTAATGTCATATTTCTATCTTAGCTTCCTCATGACTTGCTTTTGATGAATAATTTAAAAATGCAGCCCTAAATTTGGATTTCCATGGTTTTTGAATTATCAACTTCTTTTTGTTTGTTCGTTTTTAATTTTCCCTCTTACACAAACACCCTGCTTGCCTTAACCCTAATTAAGTGATCATCTTTCTAGGTTCCTTCTCTCTGGAACTGGTTTGCCGCTATTTACATTTTTAACTTTCATTAGGGGGCACCAAAGAAAGGTTCAACATAGGAAAGCTGTTTTTTCTCTTCTCTTTTTTTGTAACTCAGGCTATGTTAAACCTGAACTAGTCAGTAGATGTCATTCTAACACCTTGAATAGTTTATTTGAATTTAGGCAACCTTATTCTACTTTACATGCTAATAACTTCTGTTTTGAGTTTCCATTTAAAGCAAAATGCTTACTCTACTGCAGTCTTTATTTATTGCAGCTGCTGCTAATTCTGTATTCTGATGTCCTGACCAAAAACCAAAAAACAAACAAAATCTACTAAAAATTGTTGGAGCTGAGTGATTAATATGAAAAGTCGTACATTAAATTGAGTTGGTGGTGTTGGCTACAGGGTTTTGGCTTCTATGACCATAGGACTCTGTTTGACGACCACCGGCTAGTGGAGCATGGTGGAAACCACCTCACCAAGAAGGGCAGGCGGGTATTTGC
>NW_020455866.1:2843690-2844897 GCF_003342845.1 Nothoprocta perdicaria | reverse complement strand
ATTCTATGATTCTATGAGTTGTATCGTTGTCTGCTAAGTCTCATTAAGTATTCAGCCACAAGATGAATTCATGAAATCATTTATAATTTTAAAGATTTCATAGATTATATCTTTTTAAAATATTGTCTGAAAGCTAATACTGAAAATGCATTATTCATTTGCAGCAGTCAAATGCAACAGTCATCCTAGGAAAACACAGGAGTGATATTATGCATCTCTAGTGACTGGAAAAAAACAGATTTTTTGTAGAAATAACTCTAATTCTTTTCAAATAAGTATTATGTAGTATTGTAATTCAACAGATAAAAGAGGATTAAACACAGCTACACACATAATAATATGCTGATATTTTAAGCAAACATGGTGCTATAACAATACTAATATGAATAATAATAGGGAATTGGGACGGCCTCCTCACTGGAGGATCATTCTTTCCTTGCTGTGTCCTGTTGTTAGTCCATTTTTGGCGTACTTTCTCTGCATGTTGGTATTTTGTTGCCYGTGTGATGGTCTTAAACATGAACCTGATATTAGCAGATCAATGCATACCTGGATTGAAGAGTGAGGAGAAAGGGGGAAAAGAAAAAGACAATCATTAATTAAAACAATTAATCCACTGTTATCTTCTTTTTTACCCCCTTTTCTTTTTCTCCTTCATTCTCCTCCGCCTCTTTTTTTTTTTTTTTTTCCTCCCTATTGCTTCTTTCCCATATTTACATTCTTCATTCATTGCCCTTTGAATTCTCCATGGAATAAAAACTCTATTTTCCAATTAGATCTACTCAGTATTGCTGTCCTAAAATTCCTCAAGTTTTCCTTCTTTTGAGGCAGCACCTTAAGTTCCTTTTTATGACTGGCTACTCTTTACCAAACAGAAAATGAATTAGTTGCTGAAGAAATTCTCATACCGATTGTTTGTTCCTGTCATTACCAAAGATCATCCCCTACTCTCTATTTGAATACCTGCTTCATGAAGGTCAAAATCAGTTAGTTTAAACCAACTAGTGAATGAAGAAGTCAAAGTTAACCCAGCTGATTTCAATTGAAGTTAACTAGGAAGGACTCCTAGAAACTCTTCAGTTGGGATGACTGGAACAGCACAGAAAATGAATAATGCATTTTGAGTACTAACTTTCAGACATTCTTCATGTGACATAGATCTAGAAGGGAACACCTATCCACAAAAAAAAAAAAAAAAAAAAAAAAA
>NW_020455866.1:2802893-2843681 GCF_003342845.1 Nothoprocta perdicaria | reverse complement strand
CTTTAGATTAAACTTTATTGTAAAAAAAAATTCTAAAATTTAATTCCATCTCAAAAACCTGTTTCATGTTAAACTAGACTGAACTAAACTTAATGAGAATTTCATGCATTATGAACTTACATTCTGCCTTCAGACAAATCTTTAATCACAGGTTAAATGTTTCTCCTGACAATCCATGCACCACAGTAGCAAAAAAAAAAGACTGGCAGGAGAGTTAAACTATGACCATACCCAATTGTTCGTAAACAATTGTACCAATGAAGTGATTTTTCAGAATGTTCTAAAACTGAACAAAATTTGTACCATTTGATGACTCAAGCAATTGAAAAGTGTACATGGTAAAAAGGAATGAAGCTTCTCCTGGTTTATATGAACCAGGAGTTTTGTTCAACTACTCCTTTCACTTGAGAGGTAGATTTAAGAGGCAGAATGCATGAGAAAGGAGGGGAAGGGGCATATACTGGTGCAGTAAGGAAAGGTGAACTGCGACAATATTCATGTTGTATTGAGAAGCTCAAAATTTCTTCAGTCATTATTTTTATAGTAGAAATTAGCACAAATTTCCTGTCAACAGTAGTTCAAGACTATGTGAATACTATTATATTATAATATTGAAAATCCACCAGTATGGAGCTATTTAAAAAAGCAAGCATCATTCCAGGTAATAATCATGAACAACTGGCAAATAAAAGCTTCATTCKTTACAGGAGATAAACTCTCTGTTAATGAGAATCAAGGCTTTAGCTAGCAATTGTAGGTTTATAGGTTTTATTTGTTTATTTGTTTTTTTACTTGCATCTATAGAATTACATCTAAGTTAAATTTACAGCACACTGTGGTATTCTTCAGCACGTCCAGGTTTCTCTACCTTGGGCCTTACATTCTCTTACATTCCTGTTGCAGGGATGTTTTTGGTTTTCTAGTTGTATTGGAAGAACTCACTTGGGGAAACGCAGCATTTACTGACAAAAAAAAAAAGTGTTTTTATCCATTTGGACCTTCTCTCTCTCTCAAAGGTCTATAGGCAGCTAWGTCCTACTATGGGTAAAGCTGGCAATGACAATTTTGCTGTTGTTAGCTGCTCTGAGTCCAGGGTTCAAGATAATAACATTCAGTTTAAGGGCTGTAAGAAGAAGAAATGTGTGTTTCACCTCCCCACCTCAGTTTCCCAAACCTGGCAGACATGACTGTTTCCACTGAAACCTCATGCCAAACATAGAATTTCAAGCCTTTAGCGTASTAAGAGACTTCCCACATTACACAATTGAACTTCTCTATCTGACTAACACTGGCAAGGTAGTTTAAAAATATGGAGCAGGGCTGCWTAAGAAAGACTTCTTTGAAGTATACATCATTTTTCACTGGTTTATTTTATATAAGCTATATGTGAGTGCATGTGTGCAAAAGCTTTGAAAGTTTTGAGCTTCCTGCTGTGCAAGTGAGACCCAGTCCCTTGGGCTATATGTATAATTGCTGAAGTTATTATCACATGTAATTAATAAGCATGTGAAAAGGTTGCTAGTTCTAATAACTCACCTAGGAACACACTATTCTTTCTCTAAATTACCTTATACCTTGTTGGTGAACATCATTACATAACTACTGCAGCCCAAGGAATTAGGAGTCCCTTGAGTGTTAGGAAACTGAGTTAGGCTAAGAGAATGTCTTCCTTTTGTCGGTTCAAGGTGGCAAATGTACCCTGGAGGAAAAGGAGAAAATTGAAAAGATAATGACATCTAAGAAAAACACAACAAAACAAAAGCAAGATGGTGCAAAATGCCAAGAAAGTGGAAGATTATCTGATATTTTATCAAGTGTATTTATTAGAGTGTTAACTTCTATTAGATTCTGTCTTAACAGCTATACACTTTATTTTCTTTCAATGGTAATGAAATACTGCACTTCTTTGCACTCTCCTGAAACCCATCCACCTCACTATCTTCCACTTCTGCACATCCTCTCTTAACTTACCCCTCATGCTAGGAGCTTTGAATGTGCCTCACCTCTCTGTATCTTCCTGCTTGCCATCTCTACCAGATGGATATACACTTGAGCTGTCTGTGTCTCCTCTCCCCTGCCTTTCCTCCTTCTACTATTCCATACTTTTTTGAGCTGCTTCCAGTTCACTTGCTCACTTTCAAGTGATTATTTGCAGCAGTTGAGTAAAAGAAGACAGGGTAGCTATGTGGTTCCTCTTCCTTTCCAACCAGAATGAGGCAAAAAGTAGCCTAGTTTTAATAGAGCTAAGGTTTGACATCCATAAAAGTTACCATGATGAAATGGTTAGATGTGTGAGCATCTTTTTCAGAAATGAATCATTCTTTGCCTTAAGCCAAACACTCAATAGGCCAAGAAACACCTTGCCCTATCCTAACAGGACACTGCTTGGTGGTGAAATTCACTCCAGGAGCATGCTAGTACAAGATCTCTCTCCTAATACAGGCTATATGACAAGGGAGGAAGAGTCATTAGTAAAACACAACACTTACTAAAAAGATGGAGGAAGAAGGATGAGGAACTATACTTGTTAACAAGGGAAATACCTCTAAACCCAAATATCATGCATTTGGCAAGCACATATGTAGAAATCTTCCCTAGGAGGATTGTGGAGAATATATAAGGAGAGWAAAGAGGTATATCTTAAAGTAATCTTTAGTTGTCTATAGACAACTCTGGTTGTTATTATCCAGCACTAACTTTGCTCTGACTATGGAGCTAAAAAATAACACTATTTACTTCAAAGGCATTTCACTGCTTGAAAGAAATAAAACATTTATCGGTTATCACCGTGTTCGACATACAGCTGAGCTGCCTGATCTTATCCAGCTGAAGGCCAACATCTGCATGCATGCTAGCTAAATCRGTATAGTTCTTCCATACAGAATCGCTATCAACACTGCAGCTGTAACATGTTCCTTCGGCTTGTTGGTGTCCACAGAGCACCATTTTATTCAACTGTAAAAGATGAAAGTGCTTTCAACTCATCTCTGGGATTTTGCACTGAAAATGGCTCAGTGTACTCACACAGTTGGTTAAACCACCTTTGGCARATACTTAATGTTTTTCCGGCTAGCAGGACCTTACAAACTGAAGCCAATGTGTCAAAAATGAGCATATCTGGTGCATTGAGAGGACATCCATAAACGAAGCATCAACTATCTGCCCACATCATGTGGTATTCCCTTACAGACAGGCAGAAAGCCCGGTTAAAGGATTCTTTAAGTGTAAAACCTTAAGTGAAAAGAAAGTATTTTAAACAATCATCTATTTACGCTGAGAATGCAAAAAAATATTAAAAAAAAAAAAAAAAAAAAAAATGCAGAAAGGATTTAATTTTTTTTTTGTTTAATCCAGAAAGCTGAAAGATAAATCTTTGGTTTGGATTCGTAGCTCAAATTTGTTAAAAGAGCTACTACAATGACATCAGTTAATTAGGACTCTCTGCTTCTTTCAGCAAACATAGACATGAATACCTGCATTTGCTGTTTCTTAACAGTGAGGGTGCCAGAGCCCTAGGAACAGGCTGCCCAGAGAGGTTGTGGAGTCTCCTTCTCTGGAGATTTTTAAAACCCGCTTGTATGCAGCCCTGTGCGATGTGCTGTATGTGACCCTGCGTGTGCAGGAGGGTTGGACTAGATGACCTCTGAGGTCCCTTCCAACCTTAAGCTTTCTATGATTCTATGATTTGTATATAAAGTATTGATTTGCAAAATTGTCTGCAAAAATTGCAGTAATATTAGTTATTTAATCCTTTAATATACAAGCTTATGGAAACAATGTTTCCTTCTGTTGTTGTTTACTAGGAACAGCAGCTCCTGGATTAGTTTTACAGTTAAGGTACAGCTAATCTACAGTCTGTAACAGTTGCCTGGAATCGAGTAAAAGAAAAAGAATACAAGAAAAACAATGGAACATGAAATCTAGAGCTTTAGAATTATCTTGAAGAAGAATTTGTAATTTATTAAAACTTTAGGCCTAATTCTCCCCACACAAATTTATCCACAAGAAAATCTTACCTAGAAAATCTTACCAAACAAATGCTCACAGAACATATGGAAATAYGGGAAGGTGAAAGCAGCTGTTTTTTTTTTTCCTCACCAATAAAACATTGCCTACAGAAAGTGAGAAATCATGCTTCGAGATACTACTAGAGTAATTTCGATTTTAACTTTGAGCAATTTTTTTTTGCTACTAGTTAATCTATTTTCAATAACTTGAAGATTCAGCCACAGAAATCATTCAGTTTGAACTGAGATGTGTCAGTTTATGGTGTATAGTACAGGTGAGAATCTAGACCACTTGCTTCAATAGGGCCATCTCCTATTATATTCAGAGATCAGCATGTTATCTCCACTTTCAGGCCAGTATTAAAACCAAAAAGTGGTATGTGTGAAAGGAATTTACTGTGTAACATTCAAAGGCATCTCATTTCCAAGAAATAAGCGAATTTCATGTTGGCAAGTGTAGAGGAGGTTCATTCAAATCCCCTCCCCACCTGATAGATGTGATGTAAACCAGACGAGCAAGCTGCTACATGAGTGCTAGCACTGTTATTACATCCAGGCATCATCAGACTTCATTTAATCACAAATCAAATCAAATCCCTGTTCTTGATGAGGAGATGAGAAAGAGTAAGTATGTACCACTTGTATGCATCTGTCCTATCTCAAATAACATTCAGAAAAACAAAATAATTGAGCACATGGTAATTTAGGTAATGACCGTAATAGAATGATTCTCATGCTTAAATATTATATGTATAATGAAGTGCTTTGAGGTGAAAATTTGTCACTCAAAGAAAGAAATATGAGGCAGTTTTAAAACTATAATAATACAATACTATAGTAATTATCAGTTTCTCAAGCAGAAAAAAATAAGTCACTGATAGTCAAACTGTAGACATATATATTCATAGAAAAGATTCATTCTCACTATATATGACTAAGTTTAGACAAATGGATAGTTATTATTCTGTTAACCACAGGTATTCTACATCACTTAAGGAAAGAATTATAGCAGTGAAATATTTAKCGGTAAAATATATAGCAGTAATGTGAAATTTAATGACAAGAAGGAATTTCTAGCTTATATGGGAATGAAACAGCTAATACATTGTTGGAATAGAGACTTTAGTGTGCACAAAGGAATATTAGAATGCTAATTATTTCGTTACAGTGTGTGCTGTTAGAGTTAACTGCATGTGAATGAGTGATGTAACTTTAAATATTTTTTGCCTTTGCTAGTAGTCTGGGAAATTCACTGTGCAGATAAAATTATGGCACAATTGTGTAAAACAGTTTGATACAATATCCTGAAGTATGATTGCCATTAAAACCAATGAAAGTAGTGAAGTTCAGTTTCATTTTTGCACTGCTTTGAAAAAACTGAGATTCCCAAAATATCTAGCAACTTCAGATTTTAAAAGTCCAGTTTCAAATATTGTCACATCTACTTATGCTGAAGTTTTTGCAACTTTGCCAAAGATTTGCAACTACTCTTCCAAAATCATTTATAAGGTAGAATAGTTAGTGATGTTAAAACATTTGATATTACCTTTAGACGGTGCCAATTTCAATATATATGACTGAGTTTGGGGTTTTTTTTTTTTTTTTTGCCTTTATCGCTTTCAAATAGAGATGATCTGACTTCTATTTTAATGACTATTTCCTATTTCTGATATTCACATAGAAAATTCTATATTCTGATTTTACTTTCTAAATAAGAAATTGACATCCAAAAAAAAAATTGGTTTGAAATTTTTCTCTTGTTTTATTATTGCAGAATTTCAATTTTTGACCTGACAAGTTGCAGTGTTAACCTCTCTCTAAGTGCAAATCTGCGTGTTTTCCACTTGGAAAATTAGCAAAAGATTTTTAATCAGCACAAACAAGTTTCTGGCTTCTTGCTCATATTTGTTATCAAAGATTACCTCCTGYAGATGTTCTTCTTAACGCACCATCAGGATCCCTTTGGCCTTTTTGGGCATGAGGGCACCATGAGGGCTGCCTCATGGTCAACTTGTCATCCAACAAGTTATAGTGACAAACTCAGCTCTGGAAGGCATAAATTTATAAATTCTCAGAAGATTATATCCTCTGCAGAAGAATATTTCAGTTTACAAGCAGTGTGCAGCAGTGTGCCCTGGCGGCCAAGAAGGCCAACAGGATCCTGGGGTGCATTAAGAAGAACGTCTCCAGCAGGTCGAGGGAAGTGATCATCCCCTTCTACACAGCCCTGGTGAGGCCACATCTGGAGTACTGCGTCCAGTTCTGGGCTCCCCAGTACAAGAGGGATGTGGAGCTGCTGGAGAGAGTCCAGCGCAGGGCTACGAGGATGATCAGGGGGCCTGGAACATCTGCCCTATGACCAAAGGCAGAGGGAGCTGGGCCTGTTCATCCTGGAGAAGAGAAGGCTGAGGGGGGACCTGATCAGTGTGTATAAATACCTCAAAGGAGGCAGTGAGGAGGAGGGGGGCGGCCTCTTTTCAGTGGTGGCCAGTGATAGGACTAGAGGAAACGGCCACAAGCTGAGGCACCAAAAGTTCCACAGAGAAAACACTTGACTTGAGAAAACACTTTTTGACAGTGAGGSTGACAGAGCCCTGGCACAGGCTGCCCAGAGAGGTTGTGGAGTCTCCCTCTCTGGAGATCTTTAAAACCCGCTTTAATGCAGCCCTGTGCSACGTGCTCTAGGTGACCCTGCGTGAGCAGGGGGGTTGCACTAGATGACCTCTGAGGTCCCTTCCAACCCTAAGCATTCTATGATTCTATGATTCTATAATATAATTCACAATAGGAATRATTCTCAGTGAACACTGCAGAGAAGTCTGTGTGATTACTCCCTACTGCAAACAGATATATAAGAGCCAACAAAATCTCTGTTTATAGCCATAAAATTAAACTGTATGCAAACATTGAAGGATAAAATAGAATGTAGGTTTAGCTCATCTGTTGCAGCAAAAGTATCTTTTAAGGTTTGCTTTTGAAGCAAAACTTTAACCAATTTTCAAATGAAGAAAGTCAGTACTTAAGTGATCCTTTTAAAGTCAAAACTGAATAGCATATTCTTTTTAGTACAATAATTGTAGGATTATGTATGTCTCCAAAAGCACATTAGGTTAATCCTTCATTTAAGATTTGAATCTTCTTCCTGACAATATGGTTTGGATGCTTGCTGTAAAGCAAGCAGCCAATCTGTTAATCTTAAAAATTAAAGAGTAACAGTAATTTAGTAATTTAGTAACAGTTTAATAACTGTTAAATTGTCAATCTGTGTTTTGCTTTTTGGAGGTGCTGCCTGAGCATAAGACTCAAGCATTGGATTTTAATCTAGAGGAAAATAAAACATAAGAGCAAGACTGAGCTAAATCCAAGTTTAGCTGTGTCCAATACTGGTAACTGTTTACAATAAATAGCTGTATGACTGCTGTTCTGCAAGAGACTTTATATCCTATCCTATAAATCCAAGGTTTGGGCTTTGTTTTGTTTAGGGTTATTATAATCAAGTATCTTGTTACCTATTAGAAGTATAATGTGTCATAGGATCAAGAAAAGATGTAAAGATAAAAAATGTTTCACTTTCTATTTRACCCCAATATCTTTTCCTGGATAGAAATTCTCAAGAGGAGGTTTCCTTGATTTTAACTTAAACTAACTTGATGCACAACTACAAATTAATTAGTGTAAGTACCAGGAAGTCAAACAGCGGTAATGGGCAATTATGCAATTACTTCACTGAGAAGAACTATCATGCAAACATTGTTATTAAGCTTTAAAGTCAGAAGAAAAACAGCATGTGCAGGCATTGACATGATACTAGACAGATGTTATTGCATTGAATCTTGAGATACGGACATATGACAGTGATGCAAGACAACAGAGTCAAGTAACTGAATACTAGTTTAAAAGTATATGTCTAAGAGATGATCTGAAATACTCCAAGGCTCTTTTTTTTTTTTTAGTTAAATTTTTAAAATTAATTTTTTTTTAAAGCTTTGAGTTATTACTGAGTTATATTACTATATAATATAATATAATATACTATATACTATATAATATACTATATACTATATAATATAATATACTATATAATATAATATATAATAATATAATATAATAATATAATATATAATAATATACTATATATATATTACTATATAATAACAACTTAAAGTTTTTTTAGATTAGGTGTTCAAGTTAATGCTTAGAAAAATGAAAAAAACTGTACTGCTTTTATTTTTATAGTTAAGAAAACATACAGTTGCCACCAGCAGCTTTAAATCTGGTAAAGAAATGTCAGGAAAATCAAAGGGAAATACAGTAAAAAGATGGTGAAGTCACAAGAGTGGAAAGGAAAGATATCAAAAAAGCATTTGGGAGAAAAAAAAATCTCTAATATTATTTCTCTGGCATTTTGCCTGAAGGGAAATCATCCTTGAACTCAGGGATACAAAATAGAGATCCAGTTGTTGTTCACTTTCTTCAAAACACAAATGACTGACTATCTTGAGTCCATAGAAAGCCAGTTAAGACTAGCAGCCATTCAGCCATTTATGGCTAAATTCAAAAATTTCACACAGATATAAGGGACTTGTATAACTCTTCTATTCATCCCAAAAYCACTATGGACAAACAAACAAACAATATATAAAAAGCCTCAGCATGTGACAAGAGAATATGTAAGTTTACATAAAGATGTGCCATAGAAGAAGTTTTTCACAAGAAACACATTTTTGCTTTGTTGGTGTTTTTATTATGAAGGTTCACATTAGTCCAGTTACCCAGTTAGAAAAATTAAAACCGTATCCCCCATATAAGGCTGCACTCCCTGCACAGTAGAAATGTCTCATTTAGAGGCCAAATTAACTTTCGGAAACATAAGAGTGTATCCAGCAGGTCATTTTATTGGGCAATGGATTCAAAACAAATGCAAAGGAGTGACCTGTACACATAACACTTTAATTAACCTGTAGAATTCTCTGCTAAGGGCTGTTTCTTCTGACTCAATGCAAACAGTTTCACAAAAAAAATAGTACTTAATGGAAGAAGAGTGCATAAGAGCTATGAAGCTATTAATTTGAACTTTGTTTTAGGAACAAATCACTGGAAGTAAAAGTGTATTCTTGCTGTGCTCTGCTCTTTCCCAAAGTATCTGCTCTGAACCACAGTAGTAAGGTAAGGAGACCATTCATCTGAATTTGATTAAAGAGCTTACCCTTTGGCAAAGGAGTATAGTGTCTCCATGATGTCGAGTACGGTTTTTTTTTGCCTCAATAATCGTAATAATTGCATAGTTTCTAAAGGATGTATTCAAAAGCAAAATCCACTGAAATTTTCCTACCAACTTTAGACACCAGAGCATCAAATCGCTATTGCATAAGGGCTCTTATAAGCTGATGGCAAAGTTAAAAAATTATGTAGGGCTTTGTCTTCCCCTTGTTCTTTCTTGTTTTTTATCTCTCCCTCACTTCCAGTATGAAGGCCAGCAACTGTTTTTCCCCTTTTATATATGTGGGAAACAAAAATGAAAATAACAAGGAGAAAACTAAAATTAGGATCTAACAAGGAAAAAAGAATAGAGAACTGGAGGAAATATCTAGTAATCAATCAGGAGTGACATTTGCCATGACCATGCAAGCCATGGTCACAAAGTTCAAGCTGACTGGCTAGATCATTAAGCAGAGCATGAGCAAATGCCAGTAAAAACTGCTTAYGCAGAAGTGGATTTAGAGAAGGAAACATAACCGTACTGTGAAATACATCCACTTCTTACTAAGATRATAAAGACAGCTCTATCTAATTTTTAGTAGGAACGACCTTTTCCTCTAGTTAATTTGACTAGTTTCCATTATTGCTACTTGACTGTCACAGATTCACTTCAGGGAGAATCATGCCCTGCTCTTTCCATCCACATGCACACCTTTACAAACAATCTGTACAAAATGAGAAAGTGTCTTCTTTTCTACTTCAGTTGCATYGTCAGCCAAAATACTGGGCAAATCAAGATAGTCAAGTTACTGAAAATTTTTACCAGTATAGAATGGAGTAAAACATCACCTTGGGATTGATTTTTTTTTCCTTTTCTCCTTCCTCCCAAGCTGTAGCCTATGCTTTTCCAATTGTTAAGAAAAAGAAAATATCTTTCCACAGTGAGCTTGACCTCTGCAAGCACCCCCAGACAACCTGAATCCTTATAGTGAGAAGTTACCTTTATTTTTGGAGGTGCAGAATTAACCAAATGAGCTGTGAGCCATCTAACCAGTGCTTTCTGAAGGGAACTTGTGCTGCTCCTTTCTCTCTCTCTCTCTTTTTTTTTTTTTTTTTCTCTCCCCTCTTTTGGTGTCTAGCAAGGAAGAGCTCCTTAGAAAAGTGACAAATTAACTAAATTCAAGTTTGGCGGTTACGGTGGTGCAATAGACTTTGCTGCAACATATATTGATACCATTTGGTCTTTACAGAGAACAATGCAAAGCAGGAACCTCATTGCTCACTGACTTCCTTGACTGCAAAACTTCAGGAGATAATACTGAATGTGATGTATAAATTGACATCAGGGTTTTTTTCATATTCTACCTAGATGTGAATGTGCATTACAAGGGTAAGGGGGAAAATTAAGAACTTCACAAGCTTTACTTACTACATACAGAGTAATTGCAATTCTTCCTCTATGTGGAGTTACTCCCTTTGCTTCAAACCAGAGAAGAATGGGTGCATTAGTATGCCACAGTGCAAGGGAGCATCTGAATTGCAAATTAAATGTTCCATGCTACAATATCAGCTGAGCAGAGGGAGCCAGGGCACTGGTCACCCTGCATTCTGTCAGTTTAAGTTATAAGTGATAACTCAAGAGAGCTGGGAGTGCGAACAGTGTCTTTTTTCAGTTCTCTTGAAGCTTGTTGAGAGAACTCATGAACTACAGCTTTGAACTTGTACCCYACTTTCAGGATGAGAAGGCAGAAAATTGATGTTTTTCTCCATCTTCTACATCAAATTACAATACAAGTAACACCTATAAAATGCAATATCTTATTAAATCCTTTAAAAATACTGGACTGGATTACTCTGGACTAATCCATTTTAGATCCTCACAGACTTATTTTGCTTACTTATGAGCCTGTCATTAAAAAGTATATGTAAAATAAAGGCTTGGTGAGAAATGCAAATTTTAATACCATGTCTGTTTCTTTATGTAACTCATAATAGCACACAAAAAACATGGGATAAAGACATTAGCCGCTGAGAAGCATGCGTGTAATATACTTGCATGGAACAGAGCCAAATSAGCTACAAAAAAAATCAAGACTATAAAACCCACTTAGTGCTTTCATAAGAATTATAGCAAACTGAGTACAGGCTTTTGAATATAGGTGCATGGTTTATGGAGGAATATGGACTTAGATATTCACATATCCAAATGTTATTATCGGTGGGAGTTACTGGTACCTCTTCAATTTCCCGTTCGTAACTACTTCCCTCTGCCCTATTCTAATGTAAAGGAACAGGATTTCTAGACAGACAAGGCAACTGTAACACAGCTTAAGAAATAAGCATTATTTAGTACAACTATCAGTTATCTTTTGGATAAGTAGTTTCCCAACATGTTTAGTTTTCCATATATGCATGTTATGSATAGATGCTTAATGCAGCACAAGGCAAATATCACCTACAAAGCTATGGCTAGAACTGKAAACCCTATAACCATACCTTGTAGCAGAAGCATGGAACAGAAGCGTGGAAGTACTACTTACTCTTTTTTTTTTTTAATGACTTTCAGTGTTATTCCTACATGAAGTTGAATAGCATGGTCATTACAGCAGAATTAGAAATGTCTGAATTACAATAGGATAAATCTATTAGGGAATATTTTATTACAACTACCAAACAGCAAACTTTAATAAATAAGGAGTAGAGATTAGAAAACCTTATAGCAGGGCATAAAGTTAAGTTATGGCACTCTTGAGAGTTCACAGCAGGACAAAAGTGAGATTTGAAAATATCTTTGATGTCAATCACACACAATCCAGTGAGACAGAAAAGAAACACTGGTTCAGATCAGCCAAGATATATCAATAAGATCCTTTTGAAACTTGAGTATCTGAGACACAGCTTTTGCTGTTAGCAAAACATTACTGTTAGCATACATTACTGAATGATTAACTTCCTTTCCTTTCAGAAAAAAAAATATATTAGTAGGGCATAAATAAACTTATTTTTTAAGTGMTTTTCCAAAAGAGTTTTTTACTTAATACCTTATTTTAAAAGAACCAAATTTGTTTTTTGAGCTATCAAACAGAAAAAAATCAGAAGATAAAGTACTCAAATGACAATTCTTTTAACTTCAGTTACCTCCTGTCAGTTCTAGACTGTTCATCTTTTCATCTTTCAGGATCATATGATGAATATAAAACTTAACAGTCTTCTCAGATATATGCCATATTACATAAAAAAAAAGGAAAAAAAAAGAGAGCAAAAATTACTAGAGATAAGCAGTTAGCACACATTTTCAACACATTCGAGATTGACAAGAGAGAAAGGTTTCAAACACCTTCTCTGGGTGATAGAGTACCAGCTTCTTAGATAATTTATTTGATAATTGAAAGTTTATCAGGACACTTTTAACCTAAGAATCTCCTAATTAAGAAAGTAAAAAAGTGTCAATGAGTTAATCAAATACACTAGTACATGACAGCTGCAAGCCTAAAGGAACAATTAAGAAAAACAGTACTTTGTAATCTATATAATTAGTGCTCAGAGAAAAAATAAGCAATATGTGGAGGTATACCTGAAAAAGAGATTACTGGTAAGACAATGTAGTAAAACTTGACTTTTCATTATAATTAATGAGTATTTTCCAATAGGATAAAGCTAATGCATAGAGTGTGTGTTTATATATATTTGTGTCAGTGTGTGTATACCAGAAAAGGGAATTTTACAACTAGAAATACCATACCCTTTTACAGAGATACTAGCAATTCAGGATCACAAGGGCTGTAGTCACTGGGGATAATAATTCAAACTAAATTAAATATGTGAGGTATTGAAAAGCTTCTTTACTGTATGTTTGCCTTATCTCATGATATCACAAGGTGACTCGTTCCTAAACATTCACTGGATGTGTTTTCTTTCACCAGAATATACTGGAGGTGAGGGGATGAAGAAAAGTGTACTCACAAGTAACTTCAACCTCTTGGTATTTCTGGAGATTCAGTGTGGTATGTGTATGATTTCTAGAAGTGATAAGTGATATTTTCTTAATATTGGAAATCTTGGTCCTGTTTTTGTCTTGCTCCTGTTTTCATCCTGCTTTGACATAAACACTTAAACCCACGTTAACCAGCACTGAAGTTTAATTACAGACCTAAAATCAGTCATTACGCTCTTTCCTGGACTGTTTTTTGATTCTGTAACATGGACCCACTGTTATATGCATGATGGGGACTCCAGAAGATCCCTTCTCCAATACCCCAAACAAGTGCTAGTATAATGCAGTGAGACCACATGTATGTGCCTGTGGGAGAATGTGGTTAGCATTACAGTTACGCTTGGGGTTTGGCTACTGATGTAGCCTAGAGCACCAGGTGGATTTGGGCTTTCAGGAGCATGCCAAAGCAAATGTGGGATAGCACTATCCTTGCTCTCCTGACCACTTAGATTTTTTTCAACTGTTCATGGCCACACGTATATACTGCCTCTAAGATTAGCCCTGAGATTCTCAGATACTGAGAATATGTGAAGTGCTAGGTGGAGTGGGGCTATCAAGGGCATGCCATAGCATGTATGGGGCTGCACCAAACTTGTTCCCAGGACCACTTTATTTTTTCAGGACCCAAATCTCACTCATGGACCCAAATTTATATTGACCTTCAGATTAGTGCTAGGTTAGCATTAGGATTAGGGTTTGGATACTGAGAAAGCCTAGAGCGCTAGGTGGAATCAGGCTGCCAAGGGTATACAAAAACAAATGTGGGACCACAACAACCTCAATCCTAGGACCAGTTTGGTTTTTTTTCAGCTACTTGTTACCCTAAATTTATACTGCCCCTCAGACTAGAGGTATATGATGAGTACAGTTAAAGTTTGGATGCTGAGAAAGCCTAGAGTGCTATGTGGAGTGGGGCTGTGAAGGATGTGCCAAAGGAAACGCAGGCCTGCACCAACCTCACTCCTAGGACAGCTTTGTCTTTTCAACCATTTCACGGCCCCAGATTTATACAGCTCCTCAGATTAGTGCTAGGTTTGGGTTAAGGTTAG
Source organism: Nothoprocta perdicaria (assembly GCF_003342845.1). Lineage (NCBI taxonomy): Eukaryota > Metazoa > Chordata > Aves > Tinamiformes > Tinamidae > Nothoprocta > Nothoprocta perdicaria. The sequence goes on along the minus strand of NW_020455866.1, from coordinate 2,829,432 downwards.
GGTGCAGATACTGAAACAACTTAGAGTGTCGCATGGAGCGAGGCTGCCAAGGGCATGCCATAGTAAATGAAGGGCTACACCAATCTCACTCCCATGGTCACTTTTTTTTTTCATCTGGCTCTGGCCCTAAATTTATACTGCCCCTCAAATTAGTGGTAGGTTAGGGTTGGGGTTCTGACGCTTGAGAGAGCCTAGAGCACTAGATGGAGTGGGGCTGTCCAGGAGACACCAAAGCAAATGTGGCGCTACACCGACCTTGCTCTCAGGACTAACTTGTTTTTTCAGTCACTTGTGGCCCCAAGCTTACAAATAATTTAATATTTAATAAAATTACACTCTTTTAAGTAAACATTGCCTTCAGTGCATCCAGGATTTTACCTCCATTATGCCTAATGGCTATGTCAATATATTGTTCAAGTAAACATGGTTTAATTTTTTTTTTTTTGTGTGTATGAATAAGTCAGACTTCAGCCTAGGCTTAAGGCCTTATGCTGCTAACTTTCAATAAAATTAGCCTGCTCCAGAATGCTTTAGTTATTGCTTAGTGAGGGAGGAATACAGAATGAAAATGTTTTATCTTTTTTTTAATATATATGATTTAAAATAATTTAACTAATAAATATTTTTGCTTAAAATATTTGTCTGGTGTCACTAGTTTGTGTTTAATGACATATTGTTTTTTCACATTCCAACCTTAATAACATGATTGTTTGCTTTAACAACAGTATGAGAAGTCCTCATTAAAATATTTCTGACAAATAGTGTTCTATGTAGAACTGAAGCTTAGAGAAGAGAATGACAATTAAACAGAATCACTTAACAGCTGATGGGCTCTTTTGACAGTAATTACTGAAATAAAACTGTTCAACAAAGACTGATAAGCACTGATAGACCAGGTTCACTCTGTTTTTCACCACAAAAACTAGTTAGTTTAAGGATTGTTCTTTCAGGGACTCCATGCACCAGCACTGTTTTATCATTATGAATTGAATGGTTGAATATTTCAGTATCTGTAATATAAAACACTGAAACAAGACAGCTTTACACAGCTATTTTTATGTTATTGATTTCTCTCATAAAGTATCATGAAGACTTAAGGTTTTATTGAAGCCATTGTTTAATGTTTGATGAAAAACAACACTTTCCAGAGAAAAGGAATCATATGTCCCTTCTGTTCTGCCTCTTCACCTTGCCTCACCTCTCCTTCTCCTACCTCGCCTGGTATTAGTYCTCAAGGATGAATGAGTCACACCTGAAATGACTGGAGAACACATCAAGAGCCCAGAATAAGCCCAAACAGAAAACAAATGCATTGTCTGCATGTATTGTATATTCATGAGTGTTAAGCAGGAGGTTTGCTTGTGATWCTTTAAGCAAAGATGTACAGGCAGCAGGAGGCAACCCCAGCCCCTCCATGAACTGCTTTTGGAGGGGCTCCCTCACTAYAAGAAAGACTTTGAGGCACTGGAGCACATTCAAAGAAGGGCAATGAGACTGGTGAAGGGGCTGGAGAACAGACTTTGTGAGGGGCAGCTGAGGGAGCTGGGGTTATTTAGTCTGGAGAAGAGAAGGCTCAGAGGAGACTTTGTTACTCTCTACAACCACCTGAAAGGAGGTTGTARTGAGGCAGAGCTTGATCTCTTCTCCAGAATAGCTACCAAGAGGACAAGGGGAAATGGTCTCAAGTTGTGCCGGGGAGGTTCAGGTTAGGAAAAATTCATATTAGGAAACATTTCTACACAGAAAGGGTAGTTAAGCATTGGAACAGGCTCTCCGAGGAAGTGGTAGAGTTACCATCCCTGACAGTGTTTAAGAAATGTGTAGATGAGGTGCTTAGAGGTGATGGTATTGAGGGGCTTATGGTTGGACTTGATGGTCTTTTTCCAGCTGTAATGATCCTATGGTTCTAAGGTTGACCGTATTTGCTGCTTGACCTCTTTCTGCATCCCTTATTGCCTTCTCCTCTCCTTTTCATTCAGACATAAACTATTTTATTTTTAACCACACAAAAATATACCACTCACCTCTCCTCTCTTGTGTCTCATGTCATACCAAGACACATACAGATATCTACTTAACCAGTACCTCACTTTGTCCCTACCCAAAGAACATGGAATGAATTAAGGTTCATGGAAAATATCCCATCTCCTACTCTGTCCTAACCTTTTCACCCAAGGGGAATATTACAGAACAGATATGGAAGAACTGAAAGACACACTGCCTAGCCCTCTGCTCAGAGCTGCTCATACACCATGGAAATGAATGTGGTTAAGAGAACCTTTATGTAGATCAGAATTACCCTACTGTAATTTTCATGCTGCCTTTCACAATGTCACTAGAGCTTGGGACAATATTACTATCCCAGTTTCCTAAACACTCATTATATTCTCATTGCATCCCTCATGATCTTCACCAGTGCTAACTTTACTCTGTTACATGGTATAAAAATGAGGTGTGAATGGTGATCTTGGTTCACAGTGAAGGACTCTACCCCAATATGTTGTCTCTGAATGCAGAGCAAAGCCCAGCACTGCTGGCCATTGGAAGACTGGATATGGGCACAACAGGATTTCTATGCAATTCCTCACAAAGAGGTTCACAACAGCCTTGAACTTCATCCTTGATGGGGTTGTCCACATAGAGCTCACTGAGTGGTTGGTCATGAGTGTGAGCTGCTTCCTCCAGAAACTTGCCATTCTCAACTGAGAAGGGCCTTGTCATTTTGGTCAGCCAGGAGTCAACAGCAGGTGCTGATAGGCACACAGTGGATTGACAGGCATTGATCAAATGGGATATTTTGGCTTCTGCCAGACTGTCTTGGCAGCAGCAGTGGCTATCTCCAGCCTGGAGATCTCAGTGGAKATGCACAGGCAGCAGCTGTGCAAAGGGGACAAGCTGGAGGAAAAGTTGCAGCCAGTGTCTTAGGTGACCACGTGTAGCAGTTATAGCACAGGCCCTATGCAATCCCACACTGCTGCTCCCTTCAGGTTCCCCTCACCACAAGGGCCAAGCTTGTTTCAGAAACTGGCAATAATAGTGGATGCTTGGGGAAGAGCATATATGAAACAGACCATATGAAACATACCATAAAAAGAGGTGTTTTGTGAAAAGATCGCTGTCTAGCTGTAAAATTATTTTGTGCATGTGGAATGGCTGCTGAAGGAGTAAAAGTTTTCTCTTCTTCAGTAGGTAGGCTTTGAAATAACCCTCTAGAGCTTTCTTTTGCTAGCAAGCAACTTGTTCCTGCAAGTAGAATTCATGAGGCAGTTACACAGAATGCTAAAACATGATCAAACTGCAGGATCTTTTTATAGCTTCAAAATTATGGAAAGGATATAGAACATTTAAGTAAATAATAAATCAAAACTTTGGGTAACATTTTTTTATATATATAAAAGTATCTCTGCAGTATGTAAGCATATTGATAATTTGCAAATATTTGATCACACCTTGCTTTATCCTTGTTAGGGGGAGATTGTTTATTTGCATTTGCATGATTTTAGCAGTTCATTTTTTATGGTTTTATCAATCATTAAGGTGTGATGAGGAAAATGAAAATAACCAGAGCTGATTTTTTAACATGAATTTCACTAGACTCAAATTTCCCACTGACCTTCTGTGCTAACTCATTTTTAAGGACTATCATTAGAAATCAGAACTTAGAGTAACAAAACACAATAAGCTAAAGACCACGACAGTTTAAGCATATTTAATCTTGCTGGTGCAGGCCACTCATCTTTAGCGAAAAATGAATCTGCCAAATTGCAGGTGCTTCATCCATATTCACAACTGGAAAACATTTTACTGCCTATTTTTAAATTGTATTTCAAAATAATACTTCGGCTATGCTTAAAGCAGAAACAGCCATGGTAAAAATGCAAAGAAAATGGTGGCATTAAAGTCTTAACATGTCAGATTAAACTATTTCATTGAAGGGTGAGGATATTACAGCCTTAGGCTACTTTTTTTACATTAAGAGGTGAAACTATTTTACATCATTGCCAACTACTAGTCAGCCAGTTAGTCTGATTTAGTAGCATAATTTCTTTAAATTGGTCATACATGATTTATTACAATGTTGAACCAAAATCGTTCCAAACTGCCACACACTTTTTTGGTGGTGCTCTTTTAACAAATGGCACAGTAATGCATAAAACTGGTACCTTGTGCCCAGACAATGTGTTTTGAAACATTCAAAGCAAAACTGTTCTTTGCAGTTATGAAGCATAGTGAGGAGATTTGCAAGTGGCAATGATTTAAGAAAAAGCTCTCTATAGAGTTCCATATTTTTGTTGTCATTGTTTTAGGAAGCAAATCATTACATTGGCATCTTTGTCATGCAGAACTTTGCTGCTTGAAATTCAGAAAAGGCATTCATGAAAGATACCATAAATTACGTCATATTTAAAACATTATTTGACCTAACTTGGTGTTCCATATTTTTCTATTTTGTTTCAATACAGTGTGGCAAATTCTGCACTGAATAGGTAGCATGGGAAGTGCTATACAAAAAAGCCACAATTTTTAAAATTTAATAGAGATATAACATGTTCTTTCAAAGTACAATATACTCCTTTTGAGAACACACTACCTAGTCATGAGCAAGAATTGGTATTAATTTTTGTTCATTTGTGGAAAATTTTCACTTCTCAATGTGTGAAGCAGAAATGATAACATCTGGCTAAGGTAATCCATTATAAATATGCAGGACAAATGGATATCAGATAGCCATTATATAATTTATCCAAAATATTTGGCAAATACTTATGAATATCAAAAATGTACAGAGAAATCAAAGTCTATTTATGACTGACATGTAATCACAAAATAAATTTTGTTAATAAAATCATAATTAGACCTGTCTATTCTACAGTGATTTATTCTACAGTTTCCTGTAAACTGCAGTCAAGGTGTAACACACAATTGGCTGAAAATAGTGCTGAGCATTGGATCTTGAAAGAATATGTCACCTAGCCTAATGAAACGTAAAATAACTTTTCTTCTTTTATTGTGTAGAGCAAAATGTTAGCTAGAAAGATTTTTAAAAAAGCAAACTCTAACCCCAAACAGTAGTATTTTCTTCTGCTTTGTGCAAGAAAAAGCATTAAAAAGAAACACGAGGACCCATACCCTAAACAATCTTAAGAGCATAGTGATTATAAACTATTGCAAAATCTCAAAGTAATTTTTATAAAAAGACTCCCGCCCCAAAGTCCAAATTGTTATTTACGAGGTACGGCACATCACAGATTCCTCAGTCAGTATGCCCTTCCATTAAGTCTATGTATACACAGTAGCAAGTGCATAGATGCATTATTCATATGTACTTTGTTGGGAATCTTGACAGCTACTTAGTTCTTAAATAAGTCACAAGTACCTCCAGTATTTCATAATGGGGAAAGAAAATGTTCAGTTCAACAGAAAATCAGATCCTCAAAATTACTGCAATGAATTTAGTACATAAAGGAGAAACACTTCTAACATTTTTTTCCAAGAGAAATTTCAGAATGGCTGTGAAAATAGTTTAACAAATACGTTCGTGCATTCACAGTTATTCAACAAGCCATTAGTTGCCTTTTATCAGTTACATCAAAGACCGTAAAATTACTTCTAAACCAGTGAAAAATATATTTTTATAGCATACAAGTAGAAAGCTAATGTTAGGTGTAACAATGGACACATTCACAGATTAACATTGAACATAGATTAAGGCATCATTCAGTTAAAATTTCAGATATTTTGCCACCCTCTGTCGGTTCATCTCATTTCCTTCCTAGCAGTCCTTGTTTCACTCTGCAGTATTGACAACTCCCTACAGAAATTAAAGTGCCAATGAGAGGCACATAAACTCAGGAAGAAATGTTTTCTGCAGTTCTTCTATTCCTATACCGTATCCTATGTGGACGTAATTAGGAGAATAAAATGTGTCTTCATAAATACCCATATAGCCTTGGTAAGCATTGTGAGTGAATTGCATTTGCTATCCAGAGACAAGGCCTGACATTTTCATTTGAAGGAATATTATCTAATATTATGCTAAGTTTAATCATTTTATCCATTTTATAAAGAGGAGAGGAGTAAAAAGCAAGGATTTATCTATGGACAGGTCTTCCATACAACTAGAATAGCAAGTGAAAAGGAGGATCTAACTAATGATACTGTTAGGAGAGAAAAGAGATTACTTATTAGACATTTGGCAATGCAGACTGAATGCATTATAAGCACAATTCCATAAACTTGAACTTTTGCTAAGCAGAGTTATTTTTTTTTTTTTTTTTGTGGTTGTGAAAATTCATTTATTTGCTCCACTGATATTTTTAAAATAAACTTACCAATGTTGAAGCAATGGAAAATAGAAAATATAATCCTTTCCTCAAATACCTAGGGATCTGGTATCTGCAAAAACCTCTATTTGATTCCATTCTAGGGTGGAACAGTAAATTTCTCTTTTTCACCCATAATATTTCTCCTTTGTTTTCATARCTAATCTTCATGAGGTGTGAAATGCAGCACGGAGAATAAAGGAAATGACTTGACCAAACAGCTAATGAGTGGAGAGCTTGCAGAATATCCAATACTGAAGGAGGAGAACCATTATAGAACTTGGTCCAAAATTTTAAATCACTGAATATTGTTATTCATTTTGTTATTTTGACTTTTTCCCCACTCATAGTTTCCTGAAGATTATTTTTTAAAAGTCTTATAAAATGAATATGATTTTCTCTCTTGCCTATATGTGTTACACATGATACAATTCAGTATTCAGACACAAGAGTAATCTTAAATGAACACAAAGTCTAGGTGAAGCTGTACACCTTTCCACTCAGAAGTTTGTCTCAAAAGATCGTTTAGTACCTTCCTCAGAAATAAATGCACTGTGGCCTAGAGATGGCTGAATAATGAAAAAAAAAATTATTCATGAGTAATTATTCTATGAGAAATGACCAGATTTACAATCTGTTTTATTCACAACAGATTACTCAGCTATTTTCGCTGGGGATTTCTGTGAATCAAATTTTCCAAGCAGTCAGATTGTCTCCTGTATGAAATACATCTCTCAGTGCTATTAAATGAAATTAAGCATTTCTGCAATATTGTTCATGGTTCGCTGTAGCCAAAGAAATACTTTATGCTCCATTTTTTTATGGACTTATAAAACACTTTGAACACCTTTAAAACTCTCAGAGTGTTGTCTTGGGGTTTCTTTTCTGCATCACCATTTCTGTATCATTTCAATATTTTTATTTTACATTGTCTGCAGAATGGTAGTCAATATGTCAACTTCATGAATAATTCATTTATTTGTGGACTATTCTCTGATTAAATACCTGTGGGGCCTGAGAGGTTTATTGTACTTTAGTTGTATATAGTTTATTTTATGGTTATTTACTAATACAACTTATTAAAGTAGGGAGAGCTCTGTAATGATAAATACCAGAGACTTCAATGGATAAAAGTAGAGTGAACTTTCCAATAGCAGGTAAATGACCTGAAAGAAAAAAAAAGCATCAATGCTTAAATTCACCTGGATAAGCTGACAGGGACGCATGCAAGGTGGGAACAGGAGGAATGGATGCTGAACTATAGTAAATCACAGGCAGAAATACGAAAATATACATAAAAACAAATGTAAAATGACCTAGAAATTGCTTTTTAATAAATTTAATTCACTCTACTTACATGGAAGAGTTCCTTAACTTCAATCAATGGTGCTAAGCACAGAGAAAGCTGTTCTGCAGTCTTACCAAAATACAGGTATGCTTCCAGAAGTTTCCTTGGATTAGAAAGTATACATTTCCAAAAAGGGACATTCAGGACCAGAATAGTCAATGTTACTAACACTTTTCTTTCCTTTCGTTCCCTTTCTGAACATGTAACAATCACACCTCAAATTTAAAACATGTAACAATCACACCTCAAATTTATTTATGTTTTTAAGCCAAAGAAAGCTATACCATAATCTTTCCTAAGCTGCAGGAAGATACAATTTTCAACTATGATAGCACAGATTTTACCAGATACCTATGTAGGAAAATATGCTAGAGGAAGATTTTTTAAAATACATACATACATAAGTCACTCAAAAAAAAAGTTAATGTTACCTTAAATTAGAAGGAATTTATGCCAAATAAGAACAAAGGTTTTCCCTCCCTTCCACCTGTTCCAGTTGATTTTTAGCCTKCATTTCCTAATTCATAGACCTTTATAGCCTTATTCTCAGTGAGGACATTTTTGACTGTATTTTGTTTTTCAGTCCTGGGTTTCACCTAGAAATTTTTTAGCTATTCCTACTTGGTACCTTGTATTAGTTAGATATTACTGCTTTTTATTTATTTATTTTTTTAAAAAAGTTCCTTACCCCTTTCCTGTGTTTCTGTCTTTGAAAAGGTTGAGATATTAAAATTTCTCAAATCATTGCCCTTTGCCTTGGATAACCAGCATCATTTCTTGTAGCATCCAAATTTTGATATTGTAAAATATGTATGTGTATATACAACTTTCATCCTCACTGACCAAAGAACTGAAGAAATATCTGAATTGCTTATAATGAATTTAAATTAGGTGATTTCTCCATGTACGATCCTAATATGGATGCTTGGCAATAAATAAAAAAAAAAATGTATTTTTTCACTTCTTTTACCTGAAACACCTTTGCTGAGCCTCTGCACTTGAGCAGGACTCTGATTCAACAGAAGCTATTTAAAGCACTAAAGCAAAGTGCTTATACCTTATTGCCCTCTAGCTAATACCCTTTTCATGTGCTATGGGAAAATCATGGCCAGCTTCTTCTGCTTGCTTTTAGTCAGACCCTAGAACCTCTTTAGAAATGTTCTTCCTGTACCTGCGAGGTACAAGAATACCTGAGAGGTATTCTTGTGAGCTTTCCTCTTGCTGTTATTCTGCTTAGTGAAAATAGTCACTGAAATCATGATGCCAGATTTATTTTCTCTTTTCACTTTAACTTTTATTTTTGTTTATTACTTTTTATTTTTTTATTTTAACTTTAGCTTTAGCAGTAAAAATTTACTCTTTTGCCTTCTGCCTCAAGAGCATTTGGAGGCTGGGTCCCACCTAGGAGAAAGCCAGAGCTAGAGAACCAGGGTGCTCTCCTGTGCCTTGTCTGACTCCTTCCATTCCCCCAGAGGAAAGAGCAGCTCTCCCTCTGCTGATGTCAAACATTATTTTCACAGCTCCATCAAAGGTCTAATTTTATCTCAGAGCAGAAATAAGGAGGTTGAAATCCAGCATCTTATTCCACTTATGTTGCAAGAGGAATCTTACTGCTGAATGCAGTGATGGTTTTATGGACRTCCACTAATCAGAAAAATAGACACTAAACTGTAGTGAAATCTATTTCAGTTTTTGGCTGCTCTCAAAGATACTATCAATCCAATTTATGTGAGGAAAAAGACCTCTGACTTCATAGGAAATTAAAACATACTCACATATGAGGGTATCATTTTTAAACTTTATTTACAAAACCATTCAGTGGAAGTAAGAAATAGCACAGCAAACAGCCACTATGATTCTCTTCCAAAACACTGATCAGTCACAAATGTGCTGGATCTTCCTGCTCTTACCTATATAATTTGTGAACAAGAAGAGACAGACTTGAAAACCTCCAAGGATCCCTCCAGATCATGGAAATAGGGTTGCATGATCATGTGACTTGTAAAGAACGAGCAGCCAGTAAGACATAAYATCTAATCCACAGAAAAGCCTGTAGGCTTTCGTTTGAAAGCCATTCACTGAAGAACTTTGTCAAACATCATATTGAAAAAAAAAAAAAAGAAATAGTAGCCTATTTATGGCTATTTTACTGAAGAGTATATTTTGCAGCTTGACTTAATTTGCTCCCTCCCTAGAGCATCAGTGAAATAAGACGCTATGATTTTTACTGTTCCACATAATGCCTCTGGACTGCAGCTGGACACTTTTGCTGTCACGCTAATAATGCTCTCAAATAAACTGAATTTTTTTCTGCTGTCTGAGAAGCTAGTGGGAGAACTTTCAGAAAAACAAATTTCTGGTTCATTAAAAATTGGAGGGAAGGAATTCAAAGGATGTCAGAGAAGCTTTTAGACAATAACTATGATGTGCGAAGACATGGATAAGCACAAGGAGCCACCCTCTCCTGTACAGCATTGCATTTTTTAGAGCAGGATTTTGACCTACAGTATCTGATCCCAGAAATCTTCCCTCCTATGTCTAGAAGAAAGATGAATCCTTGCATTGCTGCATGTTCTCCAAGTCTCCCATAAGCCTGGCAATTTAGATAAACTGAAGAGTGTATGTTGTAACCTGGCTTTATTTGCTGCCTTCTTAGACTTCCTTATAGGATAGGGTGAAATGATGATTCTATGAGTCAAATTGCTTGTAGATGAGATAGATAAGTTACTTGTTGACTTGTTTCAGTAGCACCACACTCTAATGCTTAACTGAAATCTAGCCTCAGAGTGGTATATTTGTGGTTATATACTAAAGCACTTGGTTGAAAATACACTCGGGGTTGACATACAAAGCACATTTTAATGTGAACACTTGAATCATCTACGTGACAATCATGGAACAGGTCTCTGAGAATAAATTCTTGTGAATTATTAAGGTATGCACACGTTATGTTGAAAGTGTGATTATAATATATACAATTTCAGCAATATTTTAGATCATATAGAAGTAAATTTTTTTCTGGTTCTCCTTCTTTGGTAACTGGAAAAATTTGTCAGGGGATTTGTCATGATGGTGCCTGAGATGGCTATTCAGGTCAAGGACTRTGAATTGGAAGTTAAATTCCTTTGCAAAACTGGTGGCAACACTTGCTGAGACAAAGAAAGAGAAGGTATTGAAGGGATCAGATTAGCTGTCAGAACAGTACTATAAGGAAAGAGAAGGATATCTGAACAAAATTGACTTTTTATGAAAGACTGAAAAACAAGGAAAAAAATGAGATTTTGATTTCAAAAGACCAAAATTGAAAAAAAAAAAGGAATTTTAATTGATAACTCCTAGTTTTAAGTAACTTCATACATAGCAATTTGTGAATATCAATGAGACTGATTAGAAATTGTCTTACTGAATCTGTTCTTAACAGAGAGGCATTCCATAACACAGTCGGAAAGTACATTTAAAGGTTATCAAAGTTTTCAATGGATCCTACCTAGCCTGGTGTCATTTTTACAAATTCTTATCTGTTTGTGCATCCTGACATCCCTGATTCCAAAGTTACTACACAGGATAGCAATAAGGGGCTCAGAGAGTGCCCAAAACTAGTGTATAATGAGGCCACTGTCTCTTGGAATGGGGAAAGGTGTGCCATTTCGTAGGCACATTAACAGAATAAAAAGTAATGCACTGCTATAATTTTAGAGTATTCAATAGAATAGCATATAGTTAGCAATCTTTATTTGACTAATGAAAGGTCCTAATCTGTTTTAAACACTTAAGATGTATAATCAATTGATTCTGGTAAATCCAATGTTATGAGTTCTACCTTTATATTCTCTGAAGAGGATTGCTTTATGTTCACAGATATTTTCAGAGCATATGTTATTGTAATTATCCCCAAAAGGCAATATACTCTTTCAAACAGTTTCTCATAAATCCCATAATAAGAAAATTCAGACAGGTTATTGTTTATTTATCTCTCTTGTACCACCCTCCTTTATTTTTAAGTTTATTTATTTAGTTTTAGTTTATTTATTTGGTTAGTTTTAGAGATTTAACACTGGAAAATATATATTCAAAAAGTTGTATTTTTAGAATTATGGAAACAGTGGCATGTAATATAAGCATAGAACATAAAAATCTGAGAAAAATAGGTGCATTCATTTCTTGTCTAAAGTAACTGCAACTACTTTCCTCTCAGCCTTACTGGCCTAATGATCCATAAATTTTGATGCTTCTTCTGGTATAGTAAAAATATGAGTATTGCCTTAAAAATTAATTGAAAGCATTGCTGAGTTAAGTCTGTTATAATCATATTTTAAATCTGTCAGCTACACTTACGATAATGGAGAGAAAGACAAATTGTATGAGAATATTTTTTCCTTAAAAATAAATTATTCAATAAGCTTAAGTTTATCTATCCTCTTTTAGCTTACAGTTTAAGTCAATGTCACTTAAGTACTTTATGAATCAAGACCTTGGCATGCCTGATACATCAGGTTATTTTCTGTCAGGCTATGTATATATGTAAAACCTTAGCTTTAAAAAAACATTTGATTAAATAAAATTGAAATATTACAAGCTGTAATTTAAGCTGATATAAATCAGCATATATCTTGATTTCAATGATTTTAGCTCTATCTACATCTGCTAAGGATATTCTAATTGCATTTCAAGTGCTGGATATACCTAAAGTACAAATGCAAATTTTACTCATTCTATTTGAACCACTGTATAAAATCCAGAAGTCTTTGTCAAAGTTATCAATCCTGCTGTCCAGGATGGAAACTAACAGCATGTTTTTTCTTCATTCTCTTTTTGTTTATACATATGTATATACATATTTTATTCTAAAATAAACTATTTTCAGGAGTTCATCAATTACAGATGTCACAAAATCATGAGCAAGTCTCCTTTCCTTAAATCATAAAGATTTATGCAACTCAGAATAAAGAACTTTTATATATCCTTAACCCCCTTTTCTAGGTAGAAAAATTTTAAGAATTAAAGTTGAAAAATAGCATTATTCTGTAATTTTAGGAATTCCCAAATTAATGAAATTACTTTTGATTGCATTACCATTACCATACATGGTTAATCTTTTCAGTGCTACATGCCTCTCCAATACTTAGACAGTTAGAATTCATCTCAATGAACAGGCATTCCCTAAATAATGATATCTATTTCTATATGGAAAGGACTATCTCTACCAGGCACACATGAGTGTATACATATCCTAAATCATAAAGGGACAAATTAAACTGAGAAAATATTCTGCTAAGCTCTATTTTGATTCAGAAAAGATAGATAATGCTTAAAATATTTAGCCTATCTAGGTCACAGATGAAACAAATGAAAGACTGTTAAATTCAATAACATACACTATAACATAGATGAAATTTCCAGGAGAATATATTTTATAAAATTAAAGCTAGTCTACAGTATTTCTTAATGTCAAATATCAGGAGAAGAAGGAAAAAAAAACCCACTCCAAAGCTTACTAGGATTCCTCCAAAATATAGCAAATAGATTAATATTAATATGTTCAGATTAATTATGTTAAGATTATTAATTATGTTAAGATTAATTAATTAATTATTAATTATGTTAAGATTAATATGTTCAGATATATTAATAGCAAAGAGATTAGAAATATGTTTCACAACATGATAAGTGTTGGCAGGTGTCCAACTTCGGAAAACCTCTTTTCATCAGGATTTTATTCTAGAACCTTTTACTCTGAAATATGCTGTGGTTGCCTCAAAACACTTCTTGTGTTCAGTGGCAAAGAGAGATTGCTGAGTAGATGACTTGATTGTACTGGTGCCTCTGTTCCTAGCATTACATTTCTGTGCTTCATTGCCTTTGAGGAAGAAGTATTTCAGTTTGTCACAAGACTTATTTCTGCAAGAGTGGAGAAACTATTTCACAGCAGCAAATGCGCACAGTGTAGTTTCTCCAATGGAACRCATTAAAAGTGAGAAACATGGTTCACCTCAAACTAGAGAAAAAAATCTCTTCTGCTATGTGAGATTTCAGAGATACCCTAGCATGCACCCCAGTAGGACAGCAGCTCATTAGCTTTTCCTGTCTCTGCAAGCACAGCTGGATAGCACTTCAGCTCTGAAAAGGGGCATCTTTGCTGATCTCTCTTTCTCTGTGAGGTTAGACTTACCCTGGAGACTTTCAACTGAGTTTTTCCTGCAGACCTCCTTTTACTGTGTTCTGCACAGCTGGAAGAGGATAATGCTGCTTCACAAATAATTAAAGAGAAGGAGAAACCATTGTAGACTATACGTACATTTTAAGTACAGAAATAACTGTTAAGTAATCTGACTTCCCATATTGTGCAAGCCACAGGATTTGACCCTTGCTGTGTGTTCATGGAAGCTGGACTTTAGCTTAAAAGCTTAAAAAGCTTAAAGAACAAGAAAGTGAATACAAAATCAGAGTTCTCTGTTTTTTTTTTTTTTTCTCTTATGATGTTAAAAACGAGCAAGACAATCCTAGACAAGAAATGAACAAGCTTGGTTTTATCAAGAATGAGGCACTGACAGGATCTGCAAGAAAATCTGCAGAGGCAAGATCTGCCAGCCACAGATGAGAAGGAAGGTACAAACCTGACAACATAGGGGCAATAAGATGACACTCACCCAGCAGACTGGAAGCTTGAGACTGCAGGCTGAAAGAGAAAGACTCCATTTAACCTTAAAGCTGTTCACCTAAACAGTAGSTTCAGCATTCTTCCAGGGAATGTTCTGTTGAGGAAAGGCTTTAGGCCAGAAAGTTCAGCTTCTAAGTTGGGATGAATGCTACAGAGAGACAAATGCTAGTGTAAAAGGGATTACATGAACATGTGTAGCACAGTCATGGACATATGGGCTGATCAACAAGAACGGGAGGGCAAGAAGGCATGGGAATGTGCCCTCTGTTAAGAAGATCCAGAATGTGAAAAACTCTAATAAGAAATCAAAGATCCAGTTGAGAAGGACTTAATTTTTTTATGTTGTGGTGGAAGTGCATAACAGGAAAGGGAATGTGGTGGATGAGGCTTAAACAGCTAGATCCTCATCCTATTGGGTGATACCATAAATCTGGAGATTTTTGTTTTATTTATTTTGTTTTGTTTTGTTTTGTTTTGTTTTGTTTTCCTCAGTCCTGAGAGGCAAATGCTCCTGGATCAATGCTGCTAACAGTACAGTTGGGAAAGGGAAATGTCGAAAATAGTTGTGGAGCAACAGCTTCAGGAGACTCTTTAGAACAGTTGAATATCTCCAGATTCATGATGTAGCTGGATAAGAGACATCAGAGGTTACTGAGAGAGATGGCTGGTGTGATAGACTGTCATCTAATAAAAATCATCTTGATCAGAGCAGTTACCTGCTAACCAGAAAAAGACTCACACTATATCCATCTTTAGAAAGACAAGGAGGACGTCATGGGAAATAACTGTATTCTCACTGTGAAGCTATTTGTGGTAAAGTTCCTGGATTTATATTCACAATTTCAAGATTTCAAGAAAATGGAAACATTTCTCTAAATAAGAGAAAACTGCAATTTTGATATTTGATATGTACCTGGAGTTCTAAATGCCTTTCTTTTTTTTCCAACTGTTTTTTAATCAAAAGGCTGCTTTGACAATATCAAACATAAGGCTGAATTGTGTTCCTGTTTTTATCCTATTTCTTTCATASTATATTTACTCCAGAGAATAGTTAGGAATAAGATTATAATAAAATAGAAGTRAATTAGATTCTATAATCAAATGATGTAATGATAGGAATGGTGTTACTGTCAAACTAGCTATTGTCAGGCTGTGACAGATATGCTCCTTTCCAGCTCAACCTGGCCTGTACCTTACATGCAGCCCTGTTCAGTTGCTAACCACCAGCAATTTATCTAATCCTGGTAGGCGCCACCATTCTGATTTCTTCTRCCACTTAGACTCAACATAACATTCCTGAAGGCTGCATCCCAAAGGGGTGGTAAGGCTAATACACTAGCCAATGGGCCTCTGAAATGAAAGAATGACTRTAAGTCAATCGTCTTATCCTATAAATATGCGGACAGCCCAAGAGCCCTTTGAGCTCTCCTGACACGGATGTGGCCTGCACACCAGGATCTCCCCTTGAGCAGGGACGCCTCTCAAGGTTACTCCTCGAGGTTGAGAGACCCCCCTTCCCACAACAGATTTCTGGTAAGTGAACATAGCGCGCTCTCTTTCTTTAACTTTACTTTGTAACTGTGCACAAGAACCCTTAGTCATAAACCGTTGACCAGGTCTGGGACTAGGATTGGATCCAGCCACACCCAGACTCCCCTCAGGAGGAGCCTGGAAAGCAAGGGGGTCCAGTCTGAACCTCATGACCCAACGGGAGGGTATCCCAAGATAATCATGTATTATCTTGAGCGTCCATGCAGTGAATAATATGTGACCTTGCCATAGAATCTCGGGAAATCATTGTCCATATTAATAAATCCTGTTATTATTTCTTTCATATGAGAGAAGTGCATTTGTCACTCACGCCTGCCACCACTCGTTCCGTGACACAGGCAGCAGCAATCAGCTCCTGCTGCTATCTGTGCTGCATTCTCTGTCTAATTACTTCAGAAGGTAGGTAAGGAGAAAAGGAATTTAGGTTCTACCACATATACATAGACAGTACTTTGCTGTCAAGCAAAGACAAGCATATATGATTAGCAATGCAAAGTGAAGGTCAGAACAATTCTTCCATCTCTATGTCCCTCAGGCTTACAGCCTTTCCTTAAAAGATCATAAGTCACAGAAAAATACATCCCCTTCATTTCAGATTGATTTAAACATTTTTTCCTCCTTTTTTCTTTTTTTCTTAAGGTATCTATTATGTGATACTCACTCAAATCTCTCAAAGACAAACTAAAAACATCAGTGTTGTTGCAGAGACTGCTCATGATTCATTATCTCTTCCTTTCTGGGAAATATGTAGAGATAATGTAAAGTAACAGAGTAGCTGATATATCTAAGAGTCCGGCTCAAAGCCAAGATTAAAAATGAGTTCAATGAAAGTCTCTTGTATCTAGCATCTGAAACAACACCATGGAGAAAAATGTATGCTGAAAGAAAATGCTAGTTGGTAAAAGTGTCAGCTGTCAGTGCAACCATCATACAAGGAAGATTCAGAAGTGTTTTTCTCCCTGTGCTGTCTGGAAGAGATTTGTTAACTGGAGAGTGGTCTGCAGAGATTTTTCAGCCAGAAGATATATAGTAGAACATCAGCAACATTTTCTTTATTATAGCAACATTATTATATTAAGGCAACATCAGAAAGTAGCATCACTACTGTATTTCAGYAACTGCATGATTTCTGTATCATCTCTGCCAATTCTATGTCCTTTTGCAAAATAGTTCACTGGGTCTGTAGTGAGACAAGAAATTTGGTGAAAACAAGCCATATGTAACTTATAAGATTTGCTAAAGACTATATTTTACTCTTATACCCTCCCCCATTATCCCTTTGATTTTGGTACAGTTCAAATCATAGGTTAGGCTAAAAATTATACACACTATTCTATCCATTAGGCATAGAAATTTTGAGTTGATTGGTCTTAAGAGAAGGTTATTTTCATGATGTATGATTAACTTACCACAAGGAAAACCAAGTACTGCAATCAAATAATTCAAAATGAGTAAATTCATATATATATATATGTGTGTATATTCATATATATAAATATATATGAATTTAATTTTATATATATGTATATACATACACATTTTTATGTGAATACACATACACTAATTTTAAAATAAGACTAAATGCCTATCTCAATTTAGCACATTTTCATTTTTGTACTTTTCATTATAAAATTTTTCAAAATTCTAAACAAATAGTTGGAGAGACTATATGTCAAGATGGTAATGCATAATTAATGCATTATATTCTGATATATACTGTATTTTTTTTGTCACAGATAGTTTTGGTCTGTATTCTGTTTGGAGTTTAAAATGCCTCACCATTTACATCTTAAAGCAACATGAAAATAGTCCTAGAAAAAAATTCTCAGTAACTTGCGGCATAATGAGAAATGGGTCACTATGCCAATTTTAAGAATCAGACATCATTTATTGTCCATTCATAATTTCATATCACTACAAAATTTCTGGAGAGTCTAACAATTTTTCCTAATTTTTGCTCTATTCACCAAATTCTCCACCCCTCAGTCTTATTGAGAGCCTTATTATTCTTCCATATCAAGTACTATGCACAGATTTTCCTCTATCTGTACAGGTAACTTACCAACCCACTGCAATGATACCTCTACCCAAGAGAAAGGCAGTCAACTCATTGAAATAGGATACTAAATAAACAGATGATTTATCTGTCTCAGCTTAGTAATTTTTCTTTAAACATTCTTCTTTGCCATAGGCAATAAGGATTTATGTATTCAGGTTTATTTTTATTTTGGACTGCTCACTTCACCTGCACGTGGTTACGAGATACAGTGAGCTGATACAACACATTTGGGAATGTTTTCTTAAAAAAAAGATTGATCCGTAATGATAGGAAAAGTTCACTTCCACTGCACCCTAGAAGTACTTTTCTTTTAAAGGCTTGTCAGAAATGCTGGTAATGGAAACAACACTCAGGAATAAACACAGAGAAAGTCAGTCTTCCTAGTCCTTTGATTTGTGTGATTGAAGTTCAATTTGTGCAATTTATGTACTCTGTGAAGGAATAAAAACAGCAACAGGAAAGAAACTGTGAAGTTTCTGGCTGACTGACAACTCCAAATCAATTGGCTTACTCAGCTGGCTGACAGAGAAGTTTTTTTTTTTTTTTTTTTTTTTTTTTTTTTTTTTTAAATCATCTGAGAAGCACCTATCATATGGTCCTCATTTGGTCTCTGGGGAATACCTAATAAACAAACACCTAATAAATAGAAACAATGTTCTTGAACTCCTCTTAACTGGAACAAGGCTACTGACTTTCTCAGATGTGTATTAATTTGCAGAAATGAAGGAATGAATGCAGCTTCCAACTCTGAACTGCATCAAACCATGTGGGTCGGGGTCTTCTATGAGGTTTTGTGCCAGGGGCTGAGGATGGTTCTGGGCCAGGCCCATCCCTTCATCCCAAAGGATCAGTGCCCCACGGGAGCCACTGGGGTTGTCAGCTTCTTTTTCTTTTTTTTTCTGAGGAGACAGGGGAAGTCATTTGGTAGATTTCCCATATTTCCACAGTTCTTAAGAGCTAGAGCATGTGTTCATACACATATAGAAGGAAAAAAGAAAGAAAAACCCTCCTCAATTTTGTTCTTACAATTCTAGTTTACCACTAACAACTATGAGGGAAGTAGAAACAAAACACCCATGAAATATCTATTTCTTCAACATACTATTTGGTTTTTTTTTTTTCAGTGAAATTGGCAATAATATTTTGCATGCCATGTGTTTAGCAAAATGGTTTTCTTTCTTTTGCTCTCTAGTCAGCACATCCAGTAGTGGAAGAAGAAATAGCCTCTGTCTGCCCTCTATGTGCCTTCTAYCTCCCATCTCTCCAAATTTACCTGTGGGAGGTTTGTTTAGCCAGTTTATTACCTGAGCCTTACTGCCTGGAAAAGCAGGTTGCCAGAACTACCAGATAGGAATGACAACCGTGAGAAGCCTAAGCTCAGCCCAAAGTTAGACCATATGAATGCGGACGACAGAACTTAAAAAGAATTTGAAAGGTGATATCTTTTGTGGATCATTTTAAGAAAATAAGCCCCTTTTCCCCTGGCTTTCTAGTGCAAGGATGATTCCTCCATCTTCTARAGTTATATCAATCTTCAGAGTTTCCTTCAGATCTCAGTGACTCTCAGATGCTCAGACACTCAGTGACACTTTTGAATTCTCAAATATGTGGAAATTATCTATGACACACCAAAATAAAGTTGTATTTACTTTATCTGATCTGCAAAATTTGTGAATTTTCTACACTGAATTTAACCTCGGTGTCACATATGATGGGCAAAATAAATTAAATATCTCTGCTGTAAAAGAGTTGCATGAAGATATTAGATGTGAAAGAGCAATAATCCTGTACAAGAAACCAGTTAATTATACATCAGTTTACAAAATACGGTTCAAAACACACTTTCCAAAGGTGCTAACATGGTTTTAATAAATTTTTAAAAATAAGTTTCCATTTCTTATTGTTGCAGAGCACAGTATAATACCACATTCTTAGTACTTAACACTGTAGGTTCATAAAACTGCATGTAACAAAACGTTAATGCTATTTCACTATTTCTAGGTTAAATTCTTATATATACACTGAGAAAGAAGATAGCACTGCAAAAAGAGGAATAAGTTTCATAAAGTGAAGGCTATGGTTCCAGGCAAAATATTACTCTGTAGTGCTTCTAAGAAACTCATTTCACCCTTCTTTGTGGAATTAGTATTTAAAAGGCTGTGGATTAAAAGCCTGGAAATGGCAGTCACTTATTTATTCCAGTAACAACAGTAAGAAATACATAGCAAGGGAAGAGAAAAAAATTGATTTATATTGCCATTGCCTCTCYGTTATCATGAGATGAGGGAAAAAATTTTCTTTAGGTTCCGTTGAATCAAGGGAACATATGCATGCATGTGAAGAAATAAAAACTCAAGTTTTCAGAGTTTGTTATTTACGATCATCCCAAGCTGTGAAATAAGCACAAACTCATAGCTCCAGTGGCTCTTTGGGTTTCAATCCTTCCCATAGGGGCATTTCACAGGCACAATTCTTGCCATAGATGAACTGGCTCTGAATAATACTTATTTGGAGACTTGCAGCATTTTCCTAACATTCTAACCAGGCTAGTTAATTGTTAATTGTTAACTACTTAATTGTGCTGAGATATAAAACRTCTACACCTGAGCAGAACATCATTATAATGCTAGCATGCCATTTCAGAATACCGAGATGTATGGTGAAGATACTTAATAGATGCACTGCAAGTAATTATAAAACATATAGGCACTTCTGAAACAGCCATCAGAAAATCCAAAGACACAAATCAGATACAACAAAGGACCTAGAAAAAMGGTGAGGCAGATATATTTACTCTAACTAGCATTGCTGCAGCTGCAATACACTTTGAAAACAGCGATGCTGAAAACTTGTCTGAAGATAAAAATGACCATTGAGTTTGCACATATTTTCAGTCTTGTGTACAGATCAGAAGCAGAAAAAAAWATATATATACACTATATATACGTATATGTATATATATGTGTGTGTGTGTGTATGTATATAAATACATATATATATAGTACTCCTATAGTACTCCTGGGAAGCAGACTTCGCTGCTTGCCTTTTTCAAGGGATGTCTATCTTCTTCCCACCAAACCAGACATCTTGATGTGTATAAAAGCAAGATATAGTCTGTAAATATAACAACCTATGAATGCAAAAATAATTTTATCATGCCCTTAGTGAAGAGACTTATGTCATACTTTTTCTGTATGGTCCTGACTGTAAGCACAAAAGTCTCCTTTTGCTTTTTACTGTAAGTGAGACACTTCAAAGACTTTTCCAGATTTTAAATTTTGAGCTGGATATGAAGTGAGAATGGTTCTGCATTTAGAAAAGTGGTTGGGACTGAGAGGAGAAATACAAATATTTTGGAAAATTACCACACATAACTACTACTCCCTATTTAATATTTCCTTTCAAACAGTTTTATTTTGGTCTAGGCATATTGTAATTCTCAAAGGCATGGTATTGAACTTCCAGTGACCATAAGTCTTTGCTTAGATAAAAAAGGCTTTTAGTGTTGGAAAGGAAGAATTGTTCTGCTTTCCTAGCTGTAAACTCGAAAGATTTTTTAGTGATTTCTTTCCACATAAAGTGATGCTCATAAATGCCATTTAACAGAGTCTTTATATTTGGTGCATTCAAAGACTGTCAATTTTACAGTAATTGAAAATATATAAACTTCAAGTAGAATTAAAAAGACTGAAGAAAAGATAAAATTGTATATTGAAAAAATCAAGCTGTTCATAAACAACTTTCCTTACCCAGAAATGCCTCAAGGGTATCAGAGTCAATATTAAGGCAATCATGATGATTGCATTAGATTTTTTTTTTTAATTAAATGGAGAAGAATATTGTACTCTTTTTAGCAAGTATGTATGTGTTGGAGGGAAGAAAGTTTGATTTTCTTTTGAAAAAAGAGCAGTCTGAAACTGTTTCCCACCCAAGATCTTTAAAAATGACCTAGAAGATTTAGGAATATAGCTGGTCTGATGGCAGTGGGAATCAAGGTTCCCTGTTTTTATTTTCAGAAAGACTAGAGTAGGTGGTGGTGAAGAAGATTTCCTTTACTTTGAAAATTTTCTTTTTTGGTAACATACTATATTTTAGTAATTTAATTCCAAATTACAAAACAAAGCCAAATCCGACTAAATATTAAAAAAGAAGAATTTCTTTAACAAGACGGCTTGCAAAATCTTAGTGAACATCCAAGCATAATAAATATATGTTAAATATATTTTTGCGTACAATTATGTTTGCCTCTAAATATATATTTGCCTACAATTTTATGGAACACTAACATTTGATAACAGCAACACCAAGGCAAAACAGCTTCCACAGTTAAATATGGTAACACAGGCCTATGTATTCTTTAATCTCTTAGTAAAACAGAGGGAACACTAAGGCATAATAAGGGATTTCAAGGGATCGAATGTGGATGTTGCTTTTTTAAAAATCTGCCTATGTAATGCAAGCCTATCTCCCTGGTGGCACCCCCCCACCATTTCTTGTAAGGTTAGGATACCTGATAGCTTGAACTGCACTGTAAGGTGTTCTGCACCTTTAGCTATTGGGGAATTATTTGCATAGGTTTAAGATAACTTGTTTAAATTAATTTTGGAAAGGATCTTCTTATTTGTGTGAGTCACCCGGTTGTGACTGTGCAGTCAAGCTGGAACAGGCAGGAAGTTTGACCTTAAAAAAATACACCAACAAAAAAAGAGAAAACTCAGCCAGATTTTCAACCCACTCTAAAAGACAACTGTAATGTAAGCAAGGTAGGACAAGTTCTGCCTGAGGTAGTCCTCGTCTGGTAAACCTCCCCACCACTACAGAAATTATATTAATCTGGTTTGTGTTAAAAAGTATGTAAACACTTATTTAGGTTCTCTATCTTGCCTTTATTTAATTAGCTGCAATCTATTTCTTTGGGTATGCTCTAACTATATGTACTTTCTCTTTGTGATTAAATTTGTGAGCAAATTTGTAAGTGTATTTCCAGTCATTTTAGCTCACAAATAAGCTAACCTTTATGTAGTTTCTGATGCATGCTTAGCAACTTTTTGTCATAAAATACATTTAATCAAATTCTGAATTGTTTAAAGCCCTTGAATATGGTCTGACGGATCTATGTAATCTTTATACATATAAATAACCTCTAACTGAAATCTTTTATGAYGCACGACTGACCTGCATAATTCATGGTAGAATTTTTCATATTTAGCATGCAGCATGAGAATATTGTTAAACTTAATCTATGCAAAAATAAGGAAGAACCGTCATAGAAACCATAACTTTCATGAACTGATGATTTACCTTAAGGATCCAGCATAAAACTGAACTATTTTGAAACAAGACATTTGAGTTTAATAATTTTTAAAAATGAAATACATATATGGGATTTTCATTTTTTCTTAAAAAATGAACACTCAAGTGAAAGGCTCACTATTTCCTAATTTTACAGAATGTTTCATTCCATTGGAAGTGCAGATTTTTCCACTCTTAAAAAAAAATGAAGCATTAAAACCGTTGCTGAAAAACACTGAAATGTTAACACAAACACTGAAAAAAATCAGAGGTTGCCACAAAATAAAAATTCTCTAATTTTTYTGTTAAGTTGTATTTTATAGACAAGTTAAATCAATGGCCCTGATGCCCTCATTCATTAGTGTGCTCACTCCGGGCTCATCTTCGCAATAAAAAAATAAAACTACCAGAGTGTCTGCGTACCGTGTTGACTTTACTTGCGGACATTAGGAAACAGCAAAAATAGTGCTGTTCCTTGAGGGAGAATGCACTGAGAGCTGAGAGGGAGTGTGGGTCAGGGAAACAGTGGCCTCCTGGACCACAAAACAAACCCCCATTAAATGGTGAGAGGTTCTCAACCACGCAAGTTGACAAAGCAGGTCCAGGGTCCATCCAGGGGCTCCCATCAGGAATATCAGGAGACGACTGAAGACACAATACCAATAACACAGGTCCAAGATGCCACAAGTCCAGGGCACCAGGGCAAAAAGAGACAGGGTGGTGGCCAAAACTCAGCATGAATGAGTCTGCAGGTCCATGCAAGACTGTTTAGTGTGGTTAAAGACTGGTAKACTGATGGATTAATCGACTCAGGGCCCTGACAGGGGCCAGGGAAGTGATTTAGAGGGTCGATTGGAATGTCGTCAGTCACAGAKAGAAGCAAAGCAGGTATGTCTATGCAGATAGAAGCCAGAAAGAAGTATTTACGAAAACCTTTTGCCAATGTCTACTCTGGCATGCTGAAAGGGTTAAGTTAATGCACCTAAATAAGGCTATTCTGTAGTCTCAGTTCCATGGCTGATAATAATGAGATTATTATTTTAAAAGAGTTGTAGGTTTCTCTAGAGAAGTACATAATTTTAAAAACTATATTTAAAACAAACAAACAAACAAAATCAGCTATATTGAATCATTGAATCCCTGGTAAACAACCCTCAGACCCAACAGTATACAGGAGAAATCCAGCCAGAGCTTCTGGGAACAGAGAAGAGGTCTAACATTGATTGCTAAATTAATGGTCTCATCATAAAATATTTTAGCTCATAAAACAATTAACATATTCCCCTGAAAAATCTCAGAAAATTAAATTTGCGCTCAAAGAGCAAGTGCAGTAATTTGTGGTATGAATTAGTGCATTCTTCATACATAATAAATAGGATAAATCAACGAAACTCAGAGCAAAAGTAAGTAGTTCAAACCACAAAAACTCTTTTTCTTTTAGGCCTAACTATGGCAGGCTAGAAGATTGCTGTGTGTACAGTATGATACAAATATACAGAACTAGATTAACTGTGCAGGCCAGCAGCGGAGTGCTTGGAGTAACACGAATTTCTAGTCTATCCCAGCATTTCTTTCTGAACACATGAACTACCCTGGTGCCTTTCATTTTTTTAAAAATTGGAAATTGTGGATAAAGGACTTGGTTTGTGGCCTTTTTTTTTATGCCATTAAAGCCTCATCCTGCCTCCATCAGTAGCGTCCTGATCGTCTCTACCTTCAAGGGTGCAGAAAACAGTGCAAGTAATTGCCAAAAAAGTCATGGTATAACCCATGTCCCTGTTAACTCCATTTTGTCAGTTAGGTTTGGTTTATGCTTTAGCATGTGGGTAGGGAGCAGACATGGGGAGCTAATGTCATTTTTAAAACAAACAAAAGTTTGTGTATTTTGTGGAAATTTTAACTAGAAAGAACAATCTCTCTCTGAATGATGCTCAGAATTGTAGATTTTGTTATCTAACTCACAGAGAAACAAAAGATTTGATAACTGTAACTGAGAGAAGCTGACTCATATTACAGTCCTATCAAGATCCTTAGTTTTAGCCAAGGAGAAAGTGAAAATCTAAATATTAGTTTTTAATGAAATGCAAAAKCTCTGTACTTTTGTTCATACTTTTAGTTCTTTTCCAAATTATAAATCTAGCCATGATTCATGTAGTTTATTTGGTTTATGAGAATTTCAACAGAAAAATTTGTAGTAGACATATCAGCACATGATCAGGTTTAACAGAGTAAAGTCATACCAAATAAGAAKAGCTAAAGTTATTAACTACCAAAGCACTACTAATCGTATATAAACCATTAGTTCTTGTATGTTTGAAAACACACAAATACAGATGTCTGCTATGTAGTAAAAAAAAAAAAATCTACCTCTCTCCTATCTGCCCCTTTTCATGCTTCACCTAAATTGTAGCATGAATGTCTGTGATACTGTGCATAGTCAGAGAAATGCCCCAAGTATTACAGAATCACAGAATCACAGAATATTTAAGGTTGGAAGGGACCTCTAGAGATCATCTAGTCCAACCYTCCTGCTCAAGCAGGCACACCTAGAGCATGTGGCACAGGGTGGCATCCAGGTGGGTTTTGAAGACCTCCAGAGTAGGAGACTCCACAACCTCCCTGGGCAGCCTGTTCCACTGCTCTGTCACCCTAACAGTAAAGAAGTTGCTCCTCACCTGGAGACGGAACTTCTTATGCTTCAGCTTGTGGCCATTACCCCTCATCCTATCGCTGGCCACCAGTGAAAAAAGCCTGTCCCCTTCCTCCCTGCATTCTCCCTTCCTGAACTTATACATATTAATCATATCCCCTCTCAGCCTTCTCTTCTCCAGAGAAAACAGGCCCAGCTCACCCAGCCTCTCTTCATACGAGAGATGTTCCATTCCCTTAATCATCCGGGTTGCTCTTCTCTGGACCCTCTTGAGAAGCTCCACGTCCCTCTTATACTGGGGAGCCCAGAACTGCACACAGTACTCCAGGTGCGGCCTCACSAGAGCTGAGTAGAGGGGCAGAATCCCCTCCCTTGACCTGCTGGCAACACTCCTCCTGATGCAGGCCAGGATCCCAYTGGCCTTCTTGGCCACGAGGGCACACTGCTCACTCATGGTTAACTTAGTGTCAACCAGGACTCCCAGGTCCCTCTGTGGAGGTGCTTTCCAGCAGGTCAACCCCTAATCTGTACTGATGCCTGGGGTCCTGCACCTCCCCAGGTGCAGGACCCTGCACTTATCCTTATTGAACCTCATGAGGTTCCTCTCTGCCCAACTCACCAGCCTGTCCAGGTCCCTCTGGATGGCAGCACAGCCCTC